>NW_027282233.1:0-29191 GCF_046629955.1 Centroberyx affinis
TTTAGCCCATAGGCGAGAGGCCATCTCTCAGTCAAAGACGCCCTCTAGAGGCCATTTCACGAAGCGACATCTCACTAAGCGTTACCTGACTGACTGACTGCCTGACCTGAATTTGCCCCGTGATGCCCTCGGCTGCGCCATGGGAAAAAGTAACTTTTACTCTGCATTTTAAATGAGCTACTTTTTTACATTTATTGAAGTGGCTTTTTAGAACGTATATTCACTCATCCATAGTTTTAACATAGGTGAGACCACAAGGGTAACGTATTATATAAATCACATGAGTAGAAGCACAGGTGATAACACTCTTCATAGCAAATTACTTTACCGTATGAGGATGGTGTTTTGGAGGTATTATGGCATTAAACGTAACTCCCAAAATGATAATTACCATTAGGAAGTGGGGTGAGAAGTTGCTGTGTGGATTGAATTGTATGCACAGGTTGGCGTCATTATTAAGGTTCTGATAGAACTTGTCAACCTGCTTGTCTTTGTGTAAGATCAGTTGCCATTTGAGAAAGTAAGCATTTTGCTTGCCAGGTCAGGTGTGAAGAAGATTACAGCTAGAATTTCAGTGTATGTGAGGCGGTTTGTTTTACTATCAGTGATGTAGTCTTATGTATTTTTTGCTTTTCAGTTAAATCTGTGTGCTTTGCGTTAAAAAATAATGCTTAATACCCATTAACTAACCCTTAATTAACAGTTAACTAATGTGTAATTTACTAATGGTGTTCATGTTAACTAAGGTATTAATTTAACATGAACACCATTAGTAAATGATTACCAGACACATTAGTTAACTGTTAATTAAGGGTTAGTTAATGCTTACTAACTTAGTGACACTTATTGTAAAGCGTTACCCCAAATTTAAATACAATCATGTGATTGTCTAAACTTTCTAGCAAAGCCTAATAAATTTGATACTTTGACTAAATGTAAAATAGTTTGCAGTTTGACTCAAGTGACTTTGAAACTTTTGCAAAAAGAAAATAAATTATTCAAATCATATTCGTTTGCTGTCAATGACATGTCAGAGATGTCAGACTGTAAATTAGTTATACTCCAAAACACAATGTATACATTTTGAGACAAAAAGAATCACTGCCTGATCGTTGCCCTTCTCTGTTATAAGATCTCAAATATTCCAAGAATCCAGTGTGTAAAAGTGTCTCATTTTACCAACCAACAACTCCCTGTCTCTGACCTTAAACGCATTGAAAAGTATCCAATCCTTTTTATTTTCTTAGCTATCAATCACTTTGTCGTAGCGGATTCAAGCGGCGGATATCTGAACTGTTCGGATCTGACTGTCCATCACGCTTAATGTCCGCTGGTGTCTTTGGGAACGCCGATTTACATTCGTGGCATACTTGCCCGTTGGCGGTCGCGGGTTCGTTCTGCACATTCATTTCCCGTCAGTTTTCCACAGCTTGCCTTCCGCCCGCCTTCCTCTCCCTCTCTCTCTCTCTCTCTCTCTCTCTCTCTCTCTCTCTCTCCGGTCGTACGGCTACATACCTCCCTCTCCGCTCGCCACGCCCGCCGCCCAACATGCATTATTCACAGCCACATTAAAATACTTGGGCCGGGAGTGAGAGTTGCATGTTAAGGCAGCTGAATCGGAGGAAGGTGGCGTCACAACAGCTGAAAGTGTCTGTCACAGAATTATAACTTCTTTTTTTTTCTCTTCTTCTTCTTCTTCTTCTTTTTTTCCCATAGTTCCCCGGCAGTGCAGCTGCCTAAATGAGAGGGATTAAGTTAACTCCCTGCTTAGAGGAAGAGCAGGGCCTGGATTAGGGCACTGGGCATGGACACAGAGACCATTCAAGCAAGAGCCACAGCTTTTTAAAAAAGAGGAGAAGAAGAAGGAGGGGGTGGGGGGGTGGGGAGGCAGCGGTGCACGGCCCTCGCGGGGACTGGCGGTCGAGTTGCTTGAACAAATACGTTGACAAGTGTAGCGCCGGGGCCGGCAACACGGAAAAAGCATGTCAGGGGCAAAGAGGGGGAACACTGGCGGACACGCCGACAATCACAACCACTTTTTACAGCAGAGTTGCTCCCGTACCCCCGTCCCGTCCCGCCGCCACACACCACCCCCCACCCCACCCTACCCTTCCCCCCCAATCGTCTGTCATAACCTGGAAAATGAAGAAGAAATGCCTCCTCTCCTCTCCTCTCCGCTCCCCGAATCAAATCCAACACTCTCCTGTTTCCTCCTTCCTCCTCTACTCGCTCTGAAATGCTGCCATCTTGTTAGAAAAACAAACTCTCTTCTTCTTTTTCTCCTTCATATTAAATCATTCTATACTAAAAAAGCGTCTCTGGACATAAACTGACACTATTTGATGCGGATTTGTGGTCGAAAAGGGGTCTTGGCGAAGGTGTTGGAATCTGCCCAAAAATCTCAACTTCGCACACTCTGATTGGTCGATCATAAAGGCGATTAACTGCTCCAACACATCCCCATTCCTCCAGCTGCGTTGCTATAGTTACGTCCACGTTTGTTTTTACCGGTGATTGTCGTCAAGTCTTCTTTCTGGTCCTCTCTTCTTCTTTTTTTTTAAACACTGCCACCCTGTGTTCGGGATTTCAACGACATGCTACACGCACATCAATGCATAAGTATAAAATCCGTGCTTTACATTTAATTTACGTTACGTTCGACTATAAAATGTGCTTTAGTGTACACTTATATTGTGCACCATCCTCATGGAGATCAGAGATACACTGAAGGTAAAACCCACCTAAACTGTTTACCCACCTTTCTATTTGCGGAAGAGAGTCGGTCCGCCTCTTTTAGACTCACATAAATTAACATGACATAAATTCATAGTACAAAATAAAAATATCTTTCTGATATCAGTTCAAAACACTTTCCAAAGCTATTGCTATGATATGATATTGTAAAAAAAAAATGTGTGCACGTTTGGGTTGACAAACAGAAAAATAGGATCTTTTGAGGGAAAAAAGCTGAAATTTATACTTTTCTGTAAATATTATTTATTTTTTTGTTCATATTTATGGCTGCTGGTCTTACAATGATGACCAACAAGCTCATACCCATGGTTTTATTTACCACAGCGTCACTTTTTACATGTATTATCATGGAGCTGTGGCTTTTACCCTCAGCACTCTTTACTTCTCGTTGCATGTAATGTCGACTATGTAGAAATGTAAGCTTATTCTTCTTTACTGTAACACATCCGCTAAATGCCTACAGTGTTAACACACACCGTTGTCCTCTGAGGTCTGTAAAGCCCTTGGTAGGGAGGGAAAAAATGGGAAGAAATGGAGATGAGAACAGGTGGTGAAACAGTGTGAGAAACACGAGGGAAAAAACCAGCAGACACCTGCTTGTGAAACCCAACCTGGCTCCTCCATCGCATTCCAGCAGAGTTCCTCCCCGAGCCGGACGGGCTGTTCAGACAGCGGCTGGATCCGCTCGACACTAAATCTTCTACAGTAAATTAGACCGGACTGGCGAGGGAGCTCAGTGTGACAGTATGACTGAAGGCTTTCATTCCCAAATGCCATGCATCCGGTGTATCTACATTAGGGTTTGACCGATATGGACGTTTGAAGACCGATACTGATATTCGTAGCCGATATTCAGTGTCTTTAAATTTGACAAATATGTACTGAGTGTTTCACATTTTGTGTAAATTTTACTAACATTTTCTCCTCCACAAAACTGCCAGATTTTTAATATTTGGCTTTAGAGATGCTACAAAAAAGTGTTAGCATGGAGCCTATCACTCAACATAGTGTACGCTAAACTGTTAGCATGTAGCCTACTACAGTTATTCTGTTAGGGACCCCTAGTTTAGTCCACATTAGAACCACGGACCCCCATTTGATGAGATTTTATCTTGTTTTAAAAGATATGATTTTGTCCAGATTTTCTCCATGACTATCTGTATTGTAGGCAGAGGATAACAGAGAAACTATGATCAAAATAGTCATTCTTCTACATTCTCTAATTGTGTTAACTTCTTGTAAATTAAATAATGCTGAATATTAACAATTATTCAATTTGCTGGGGACCCCCTGGAACCCCCTCAAGGACCCCTGGTGGTCCTCGGACCCCACGTTGAGAACCACTGGCCTACTATAACTCAACATAGTGTATGCTAAAGAGTTTGCATGGAGACTACCACTCAACATAGTGTATATGCTAAAGTGTTAGCACGGAGTCTACTATCACTTAACAGTGTATGCTAAAGTGTTAGCATGAAGCAATCACACAACATAGTGTATGCATGTTGTTAGTGTTAGCATGGAGCAGCAGTGTCAACAATCTACTGGGGACACATGGATGATTTTGGTGTCTATGTTCTCATCACTTAGCGGCTAAGTTGACCCAACAAACCAACCTCCCAAAATCTTTGTATTTTCCTTTAATATCAGTGGGATCACCCTGGATAAATGTATATTAAATCAGAACATTATTAAATGCCCCTGATATAAGCTCACTTTCTGTTTCTCTGTCCCTCTCTTCTTCTCTTCCTCCGTTTGGCTGTAGGGAAAAGAACCAGGCCTCAGTCACGTCAGCCGCGTTTCATCGAAGAGACCGTGACACAACGGCCGACCGGCGGTGACGGATGCCTTTTTGTCTTCTGCAGTCAGGCCAGATCCTCCGGCCTGCGGACGACTGTAATTGCACAGACAGGTGACACATATGTGGAAACCAGAAGATGATGGGGAAGACTACTCGGATCATGTGGCCTGCACCTCACATAACATGCCTCCTGCAAGTACTGTAAGAGCCGCACAAGGTCTAGGAAGAGTTTAATTCTAAAATCAGATATCTGCCATTTGGAAACAATGACGTATTCGCTTGTAAACCGCTGGATCGCAAAAATTTAAAGCAAAATATGGCTCTTCTTAAAGGATAATGAGTAAGCTACTGTATGTTCATAAGTTGACAAAATAATATCATTTTCACAGTCACTCTTTGTAAAAGTAAGTCTAATCATTTTGTTTCCCACCTCAAAAATATATGGCAACAACATGGCTTTTGCTACCAAGTATGTTTTCATCATTGTTTTAAAATATAATGCAACTGTCAGCCAATCTCATTTATATCAAAGCAGACTTGAATTGCATTGTTTCAATTCGCAGCATGCTGTGTGCACAATAGGCTGCCAGATTTCCTTTTTTGTACTTTTTTTTTTATTATTTAAAAATAAGACATTCTAGTTTTAAAAAGTAACTAATAACGGATTACATGAATTGAAAAACAAATGTGTTAAGTTACTAGTTACCACAAAAAGTATTATGAGTACTCTTACACTCTGCATATAGACAGCAGGCTGTACATTTTACTGCATATATAGATATTTGAATATACTCATCCTGATCAGTCTACACAAATACATTCATTCAACATTGAATCACTGGTTGGATTCAGGCAGCTTTAGAGGAATTGGATTGTTTAGGCTTTTGAGTTTTAGACTTTTAGACTCCTTTGCATCAGATATTTGTTTTGTTGTGCAGGACATACGGACAGTAAACTGTTGATATCACTCTACACTCTTCAGTTGACCTCTGACCTCTGAAGGGAAGTTCCCAACAGCAATCAGTGAATTATCTTATTATGAAATATACATTCTGCATTAATTCACTGCAATCTAATTAAGACTGCTGTAGTTCTTGAGTTATGCTCTGAACCCTGACAGCAGGGCATTGGTGTATAGTACGCTATTTTTTCTGAAGATGCCACAAACTTCAGAGAAACTTTGTAGATATTTTTTTTTAAAAAGAAGTTGTTCGTCAGCTGTGGCCCTGTTTCCCAGCACAGTGAAAGAAAAAAAAAAAACAATGAAAAATACCGTAGGTGGATCATTAGTCGAAAATAATCCCCCTCAACACAGTATTCTCACACCCGACCGTTTCAAAGCGAGGCAGCGTGTGTTGTGCTGTCAAATCCCCTCGTTGTTTATTAGTCGGGGCGTCCTCGACGGGCGCCACGGAACCGAATCCCCCCCGATCCGCTACCCCGGTTTCATCCAGAGCGCGTTTTCATTTGGTTTCGTTTTCAAACACACATCTAAGCTGATGCCCACACCCCCGCCCCTCCCCTCCCCTCCCCTCCCCTCCTCTCCCCTCCGACTAAAACAGACCAAAAGGCCCACAGGCCGAAGCGCGAGATGCAGCTCTGCGTTTTGAGCCCAGGGGAGGGGGCATCCAATTGTATTTGTCAAGGCTTTCCATTCGTCACGTCAGCAGGGAGGTGTGTGTGTTTGTGTGTGTGTGTGTGTGTGTGTGTTGGGGGGGGGGGGCTCTCTAATGTACTCGCGCCGTCTTCCTCCTCCCTGCACGCTCCGAGTGTTTTACTGTCCGACTTTGGCTGCTGTCACTGAGAAAACGCACATAAGAACTCTTTCGCAAACACTCCCTCTCTCTCTTTTACACACACACACACACACACACACACTCCTCGGATAGGCCTATCTACTCTCCAGGGCTGAGAATTTCCCCCTCTCTGTCTTTATCTGCTGGTAAATGTTGACAGACCACTGAACCTTGATGTCGGTCCGTGACAGGCTTAGCTGTTTTGTAAAGTGTGCGGAAAAAAAAGAACACAAAGGGTCTCTGGTGTGGTGGTTAGCCATCATGGATGCGTGGCTCGGAGAGAGACGGAGGACCTCTAAACGCTCACCCGGCTCCGTGAGAGACGCACACGGCTCGCTCGCTCGCCGCCGGGCCGTCCGGCGCTGACCTTTAGGGAAATGGCTGAGGAGTTCTGTGTGTTTCGACCCCCGGCTGCTCCCGGCGCCACTGCCCCCTTTAAACTAATGAGGGGATTGTCGGCATATCAGAGTTGATGGGTATGACGAGCGAGGCCCCAGTACGGATTTTGAACATAAGAACGCTCTGGACAAAATTTACTTCGTTGAAAAGCTTCTGTGGCTTCTGCTGTCTTTGGCCTAGTTTGCTCTACGGTTCGAAACTTGGTTCTCCGCAGTTTCCACAGAGCAACGCTTGTTTTTCTTACCCAATTTACAACATTTTGGGGGGTAAATATAATTATAACAACTGTTTTGGGGCTTGATTTTTAAAATCTACTATGAAGAAAATTTAAGTCACACGCTCTTCTCTTTTCGCTTAGTTTCGTGCTTTACTGATTCCACCAGACGTTTTCGGCTATAAGGCCTTTGTCAGGCTGATTATTTAGATTTTGTAAATCTAAGCACACTGGTTTGTACAGAAAGGGGGTCTGATTTTAAAATCCAAAAGGACCGTAAACTTTCTAGTGTTAACTTTATTAACTTCTGAGTGCAAATTGGGGGAGATCAATCAAAGAAATCAATCAAAAACTGTACAAAGAATCACAATAGCAGCTGCGGTGACTGGCATCCTCAAGGTTTCAAGATGATGGTTGGCTAGAGCAGGAATTCCCAAACTCCCAAACCACCTAAATAGATCCACATTAGACCTTTATCTCCAGATAATGACATAAATAACTCAGTATCTTGAGAAAACGAAGAAAATTAACTCATCACGGCAAAACGGCGTAAATAAGATGTATTGTCCTCAATGGGCTTCTGTACAAACCAGTCTGGATAAACGGTTGTATAACAGTAGACAAATTGCAGATGGTACGGGTGTGATGCAGCAAGGATGTGATGATGTTTTAACAGCGCAGCAGCTGCAGAGCGGCTGTGTCACCTCTCCTTGTTTGATATGCTTTCCCTGACTCTTCTTCCTTTCCGACTTCCTGTGGGAACTCGCCAGCGCGGGGCCACGTCTGAAAAGCCGCGAACACGACAAAAAAAAACCGTGAAGACACGACGACCCGCAACAAAGGTGAGGACAGACAATGAGGCGCGGTGCTGGAAGGGGCTCGACCCGCCGCGGCGCCGGGGCTTTGAAGGTGACAGCGACTTCCGCCGAGGATGTGATGTCGCCCCGACGGAGCGGGAGAAACAATGGACGGCGGTGTGTTCAGGGACAGCAGGGAGGATGTAACTAAGCAAATTGAATCGGAGTCATCTGGGTTTTCGGTGAATGGAGACGAAAATATGTCACTCACCTCTGTATTGTGGACCTGTGCAGCTCAGCGGCCTTCAGGGAGACAAGTGAGGAAATTGGATTTGAGCCACTGGGGGCTTCATCCAACGGAAATTAAATTGGGTCTTCGCTGCAGCTGAGGTGTCCGTTCCTGCCGAAGTGTCTTTGAGCAAGGCACAGATACTTCTGCTTAAAAATAAGGTTTTATCAATGCTTTGAGAGAGTATCAAGCAAACTAACTGCAATGTGTCTGTGTAGATTCATTTCAGACATCCAGGTAGAAATCCAGGTAGTAAGATGTCAAAAAAAAAGTGATGTCAAAAAAAACAAAATCAACTGGACTTAAAATGAAGAGTTGAAGACGTTGTGTAGAACTAGTTGGAGATGTTTCATAGAAGTAGTTGAAGACGTTTTGTAGTAGTTGGAGACGTTAAGTAGAACTAGTTGAAGAGTTGAATACATTGCATAGAACTAGTTAAAGGCATTTCGTAGAACTAGTTGAAGAGTTGAAGACGTTGAATCGAACTAGTTGAAGACATTTGGTAGTAGTTGGAGACGTTTCGCAGAACTAGTTGAACAGTCTAATATGTTGCATAGAACTAGTTGAAGGCATTTCATAGAACTAGTTGAAGAATTGAAGACGTTTCATAGAACTAGTTAAACTCTGTGTAGAACTAGTTGAAGACATTTCATAGAACTAGTTAAAGACGTTGCGTAGAACTAGTTGAAGACATTTCATAGAACAAGTTGAAGACGTTGAATAGAACTAGTTGAAGACATTTTGTATAACTAGTTTAAGACGTTGAATAGAACTAGTTGAAGACATTTTGTATAACTACTGTAGCTGAAGAGTTGAAGTTGTTATGTAGAATTAGCTGAAGAGTTCAAGACGTTTCATCCTCAACTAGTTCTACGAAATGTCTTCAACGCTTTATTTTAAGTCCAGCGAATTTTGTCTCTATGTTTTTTGATGGGGGACACATTTGCTGCAACTTTATGAGCATTTACACCCGAGTGTTAAAGCAACATCTGTGACAAGAGAGCACAGTCAGTGAAGTATGCCTTTTAGAGGGGAAGCAAATTTGTCATTACACCACATGTGATATGACAACTGAAGTAAATCAGGTCAGGTCTAATGGAATGTGACTCTATTGGAAATTACCAATGTTTTTAGTAAGGTGCTTGCTGTAGCATTTTGATTCAACTTGATCCTCCTCAACTTTGTCTCTCCCTTTCCTCTTGGCTGCCTTTCCCTTCGTCTCTCTCTCAATTCAATTCAATTCAATGTAGCTTCATTGGCTTTCTCTCTCCTTAAATATCCTTTAATATCCTTAAATTTTGTACCTTTTGTTGTTTTTGTGTTTCCGCAACTTTCTGTCTTGACCAGGACTGACTTTAAAAAAGATCATCCAAATCTCAATGGGATCTGACTGGTTAAATAAAGGTTATATAAAAAGTAAAAAGAGGCTCTGAAGAAATTGACTTCTTGGACATAAGAAATAAGACTTCACCAACGCCTTAAGAGTGTATCAAACAAATTAACTTCAACTTCCTCAGCATTTACACCTGAGCGTTAAAGCATCAGCACCAGTGAGAAGTGTAGTTTCCCATGATTCAAGTGTGTTGGAACATAAGGAAGCGCCGCCGCCGACCGTTAAACCATGAGAAGGGAAAACCGCTGCGGGCGAGGACAGACGAGATGACACGTTTACGGATCTATTGCATCCTCTGGTGCTCTGCTCAGCTACTCTTTTCCCACACACAGACACACACACACACACACACACACACAGCCTCCTCATTCCTTGCCATTATCTACTACTTGGTGTCTAACTGCAAAAAAGGGTTTCTTAGCACGACAGCAACAGGAAGAGGCCAAGTTCAATGTCAACTTCACATTTTTAACTGTTGGTCACATGAAAAATTTAACTAACACTTCAGTTTAGCAGCCTCAGGTTTTGCTCACGGTTCAATAAATTAAAACTTGTTGTCATGAGTTGGGAATTGAACCCGGATCGTCGCCCAACCTCCACACCATTACTCATGTTTGATAACATAATAATAATGAAAAATGCCACAATATGTTCCATTTTAACTATAAACGCTGCATGTATTACACTGTGCAGAATACTGTACATACAGAACAGAGACCAGAGTGGACATCAAACGTTAATATGGGTGCTGACTTGTTGAATTTGACATTTACATATAAAGTAATTGGTTTAAAACAGTATTTCTGCCCATTTCAAATCTTGCACTTTTATTTTGAAGGCTTTTGAAGAGTAGTTCTCCTCGTTCTCGTATCTCGGGTGCGCGCAAACGTGAGCTTTTCAACAGCTAGTGGGGCGATTTTTAGCCAAATAATGGTGTGAATGTCTGCCTTTTCAAATCACTATGGGACCATTTGGCTCAGAGAGCTGCATGGAGCCATTTTTCACCGTGAAGTCAAGTCAGGTCCCCAGCAACTTTGGAGAAGTCTTAGCTGGCATGGGGGGGGCGGAGAAAATGACTGAATTTTCATTTTTGGGTGCTCTATTCCTTAAGATGGAAATTTTTTTGCAGTGTTTGAACGGGGAGTCGTCTATATCTAAAGGTGTCTGTGTTTGCTATAGATTTGTCTGTAAGACGCTCAAACTGGAGGAGTCGTTGGGGGAGGAGCTTGGTGACACGTGGCCCCGCCCACCTGTCTGACAGACAGAGACAAGGTACGATTTCACACACGAGCTACTTTCCACCATCAAAATACTCCCTGTTTCTCCTCCAGCTAATCCTTTCCTGCTGGAGGCAAACGCATTTCTCTCTCTTTTTATTAGTTATTTGCGTTATTTGCATTTTAAGACCTCATGCTCATTTCATGACACACACACACACACACACACACACCTTCCACCTTTCTTATCATCTACACTCCGTTCAGTTCCCATGCATTCAGCGGAAAAACATCCAGGTCTTACTTTTCTTTTTTTTCTTCCTTTTTCTCTAGATAACATTCACACTGCTGAACGCACTGAAGCTGAGCTCATCGTTTCTTTCTCCTCACATCCTGAACGAAGCCTTTTCCTCCCTCCGTCCCTCCGACACACATTTCCAGGCCTGTCCACTTTGTTGTTTTTTTTTTTTCTTTCTTTTCTTTTCTTTCTCTTCCCCCCTCCTCCTCCTCCTGCTCTCCATCTCGGGGAATTCACTTCACTTTAATTGTTTGACAGTCTTTTCCTGCCTTTATGCCACGGCCGCAGAAGGTGCAGAGGGTTTTTTTTTTTTTCCTCCTTTTTTGAGGCATTAATAACATTCCGCTCGACTGATTCCCCGGGGCACAACCTCATTATGGCTTATAGGCAGAAAAAATAAACTGTCTGTACCGCCTGGCAGCTTTTTCCCCCCTCCTTTTTTCTCAGAGAAATGAGGAGTTAGTGTAAAGTGCCTGCTTTAAACAAAAAAAAAAAAAAGAGAAAAACCTCTTCTTGTGCCGCTAAGTAAAACACACATACACAGTGTTATGTGTTTCCATGAGTGAGAGATGACTGGGTGCTGAGGAGACGGGTGCTGTTGACGGGAGTCTGCACTGGGTGGCAGCACTGTGGGTGTTATCTGTTGCAGGGGAGATGCAGGGGGAATCTGGCATGTGAGCTTTAAATGGGATATTACAGAATATTACCCTGTACTAAGGCAAACCGCAATAACTAAAAAAAAAGGTTCATCTTAACAAGTTATTTAGTCTCATATTCAGCCTTCAAATGTTATTGTTCTTAAACCAAGAGAAACATTCTGCAGTGAGGAGAGATAACTCCACTTGTCTCCAATGCAGCTTCACTTGTTTCAGGAGTTTTCTAGAAATGAGTGTCAGTCTGTTGAAACCAGTCAGAATAAGGCAGATCACTGCACTGCTGTCAAGAAAATGACTCTTGATTCTATTAAATTCTTCAAACAAAGTCGATTTGCATTGGAAACAAGTGAAATTATCAAACCCCACTGGCAAATTTTTTCACTTATTTGAAGAAAATTAGGATTCTAGGACTCAATAACAGACTAAATGACTTGTTAAAATGGAGATGAACCTCTTACCTTTGTCCAGTGTGATTTCAGTCAAACTCCCTTTAAGGAAAATCTGTTCATTCGGCTCCATGTTGGTAAGGAAGTTCATGACAAAACATATTTCATATGTAGGAACACTGATGAATTGTATACAACACAGAGTGTTAAAATTAGTTTCAAAGGACACTGATTCAAAGTTTCATTACTCACACAGTTGCTGCTGTTTGGCTTTGTAGCGCATAATTTGTCTATAAAGTGTAAATGATTAATTACTGAATCACGAAAAGTGCATTTTTTGTAGCCAAGTCCTCAAAACTAATTTGTTTACAATTGCTTTTAATCTGTAATTCGTTTAATCTCCTCATCTGTTCTCATTTATAGTTGCTTTTACTTTGCATTTTTATTTTTAAATTGTGTTAATTCCCATATACCTCTGCTTAGATAGATAGATAGATAGATACTTGGTTAGGGTTAGATACTTGGATAGACAGACAGATGGATAGATAGATAGATAGATAGATAGATAGATAGATAGATACTTGGTTAGGGTTAGATACTTGGATAGACAGACAGACGGATAGATAGATAGATAATCACTGTGTTCTGCTCTTTACGTGCCTTATTGTTTTGCACTTACAAAGTAATAAATAAACTTTCTCCCTCTGCATTGAAAAGGCTTCCAACTTTTCATTTGGATTTAACTCTAGAGAGGCTGAACCAAACTAATGGCTGGTTTTAATTTTAGAATTGAAATATCTCTCTATTTCAAAATGTCCTTCCATGACTTTTTCAGACGCCCCAAAATCCACTGACCGAAATCCACTCCCTGTTTTCCCCGCCGGTCCGAGGATTCAAACCAGCAACCCTCTGGTCACAAGCCCGCTTCTCCTCAACCTGCAGCTGGAGCCGCTTCGTTCAGAAAGAAAAGTATCACACTGTTGTCATGTGAAAACCTCGTAACTCCAACAGTGTCAATTTTCATAAAGTTAATTTAATTTCAGTTGAAGGATTTCAGTTAGAAACCGAGAAAATCGTTTAAACTAAAAAATGCGTGGTGGTCAATTTGAAAAACAGGGATGTTTTTTTAATATTTGTTCTGACAAGTTGACATTTTGAAGATACAAAGTTTTCACCCAGCAGCAACGGCATAATGTGACTAATGGTTTTATCTGATGCAAAACATAAAAGTCTAAACTCTAAAAGTATTAGTATTAGTACACTGATTGAATGTTCAATTTACAGTAGATCTGTCATATATATAGTCAGCATTGGGCAAGATACTCTGAAAATGTAACCAATTACTTGTTAGTTATTACTCATTTAAAAAGTAATCACATTACTAATTCCTCAGCAGCAGTAATTAGTTCCATTCCTTGTTCCATTACTTTAAGTTTTGTTGGCTGTTGTTTTTCCCATCGTGTGTTTCACATCGCTGTGTTGTGTATCAGATGCTTTCATGATATTTTCAGTCAAATTCTGTCACTGCACTGGCAGATCATCTGCTGGTTTCAGTAAATTTCACTTGATTCATGCCAATATGACTTCTTCTTTCAAGAAATCATCATAAAACAATGAAGAAAATCTGGAAACAAGTGAACAATTTCACTTTTACCAAGAAAATGTCCTGAAACAAGTTACATTCTCCTGGAAAAAAGCCACATTTGTTGAAACCGGTGAAATTATTAAGATGATTTCACAAAAAAACATCCTAAAATAAGCTTGATAACATATAGTTTATATGTCATACAGTATATATTGTGTCTTTTTACCAGTGTGTACTGTCGCTTCGTTTTAGCCGTCGATCTCTCTGCTTCAATCTCTCCGAGACAAATTCCTGTGTGTTTTAATGTGATTGGCAAACAAAAAAAAAGCAAATTCAGTTTCTAAAAGGTTGTCTTGCACTCAATTTATATTCATTCGGTTAATTTAAGGGTCTGGTTTGATGGAGAAGAGTTAAGCGTCGATACAGTTTCAATCACTCCGCATGGATTTTTAAGCGTGCGTCGGGGCAAGGTCTGCATCAAAACACACGGACGCCACTCCCAAACACGTCCCGGCAGGCCTCGCTGAGTGAAGGGCCGTAATTAAGGGCAGGTTCACATCAATGAGTGTGGGTTATTTAGTTCAAAAGATAATTTCTGCCGATGCTTTCCATAATCCTTAAAATATACAAGGAAGCCCTGCATTATTCCCCTGCTCTGAAGAGGAGGGGGGGGGGGAGAAAAAAATATACATATTAACGGAAAAGCTAATGGACATGTTGATGGCGTTTCAGGAAACCTAATAAGAATTGATTCTCGGGGCCGTAAGAACATTTTCATTCCTCAACCCTCCTCCTCCTCCGTGCTTTACATGTGTAATGAACCTGCTAAACATTGATCAAAAACAAAAATTGGAGGAGTAAATCTGCTTAAAAAGCCCCCCCCCCATCTCCCCCCCCCCCCCCCCTCGCCTGCCTGGGCTTTGTCCTGCGGCGAGATGGCCGGCACTTAAAACGGGAACTATATGTCTCTTAAATTACCAAATTGCCTTCTGGACCGTGCTTTTTTTTTTTTTTTTTTTTTTTTATACCCCGCCCCGCGCGCGACGGTAGTAGTATTAGTCGGGAAGTTTTTCCACGCAAATATTTAATCCCCGCCTTGACTGACAATGTTGTCAGACCTCCGGACGGGTTTTAACGGCGTTATTACAAGCGCTCCTCCGTTCCGTGGCACTTTGGATTATTCAAGATTATGTTGTAATCCCTTTAAATCCTCATTGCATTAAGATTTCAGTCAAAATACCGCAACAGTAAAGTAGCACTCAGACGCAATGAAGTCTTAAGCGCGCGCTCCATGATTGGGTAGCTGTCTTCGTTTTTCCCCCCTTTTTCTCCCTCTTTATTTGTTCTCCCCGCTCTCTCTAGTCTACATTGTCAATAGGAAGAGCAACAGATACTTATTTGCTTTTCAGTAGCGGCGATGATTTATTCCGGGGAAACGAAGCCCGTCTCCAATCACGACGGAGGAAAACACATATTTACCAACCAAAGACAAACCGCAGGAGGGACGGCGGGGAGAGGAGGGAGGGAGGGAGGGGAGCTGAACTCACAAACACACCGAGCATCAAAGTTTCTGTATCGGGGGGGAACTTTCTGATGAAGTATTTGTCTCCGGCGGTGCGTCCCACGGTTACCGCTCGATAGTTTTCTCCCTCTCCGACTCGGCTGCCGCGCCCCCGCTGCTCCGCACGGCCCTTATCTCTCCGCGCTTGACTTCCCGCCATGTCAGAGAGGTTCCAGCAGACTTCCCCTCCTCCACATGAATAAAACAACCCCCAACTTTGAAGAAATTTGACTGTTTTTTTTTTTTTGTGTGTGTTGTGGCGGATCTATATTGTATGTATGAAATGCGTGGCGGCTGCGGGAGGCTCGGCTGTATGCAAATCCACGCAAAGCGGCTGAAGGCACTTTATTTGCAAATGACAACAAACGCGTGCGGTGGCTGATGTAATATTCAAGAAACAAGTGAGGTTTGGGTAGACGGGGGGGTTCTGCAGACGAGACACAAGGCCTGATCAGATGGTTTGGATCCACTGCCCGTCAAAATCCACCGCAAAAAACTCACAAACTTGAGAGAATGTAACTTGTTTCAGGATATTTTCTTGGTAAAAGTGAAATTGTTCACTTGTTTTCAGATTTTCTTCATTGTTTTATGATGATTTCTTGAAAGAAGAAGTCATATTGGCATGAATCAAGTGAAATTTACTGAAACCAGCAAGATTATCTGCCAGTGCAGTGAGAGAATTTGACTGAAAAATATCATGAAATAAGCTGATAGGTCTGGAGACAAGTACACAAAAAAGCTGCTCAATTACAGTACGAGTTTACATTCAAAGCAATTACGTTCACTGTTGCACTGAAGATACGTGCTGTAAGCGTCAGAGTGGAGTGTTTTTTTATTTTTTTGTATCTGTGCTTGAAGGCCCAGGAAAGAGTGTGATCCAACATCATGTCTGACGCTCCTCCAACACCAAAAGAACCATCTTTGCCTCTTCTCTCTTCTCTTTCTTTCCCTCCTTCCCTCCTCTCCTGTCGGCTGATCTCAGATTCTCCTTGACGATCGCTTTCTTTTGTTTTTCGGGGAGGGGGGGGGGGGAGAGAGAGAGAAGGCTCGGAGCCAAACTGGAGAAGAAGCGGGTTGTATCTCTCGACTTCAAACCCTATAAGATCTCCAGTCGCGCCTCACAGTGAGGCTTCAGACTCGAGGAAGAGGAGCAGGAGGATGCTGAGCGGAGCAGATCTGGGCAGGCGGTGTCGTCTCTCTCTCTCTCTCTCTCTCTCTCTCTCTCTCTCTCTGTCTCTGTTTTTTCCTGGGGTGAGGCGGTGAGGCAAGCAGCTGGAGGGTTGCAGGTTCGATCCCTGCAGCCGCTGATGTGTCCAGTATACCTGCCGAAAGAAAGAGACTCCTTCCTAAGTTCAGGTTTGTTCAACGGAGCAATAAACCTCCAAGAAGTCTGATGCACTGTAACTTCCCTACAGTGTAATAAGAGTTCAGTGGATTGGGTTTTTAGAAGAAATTAAACCGATTTTCATGCCAAAAAAGTCAGTGTTTCCCTGAAAAGACTGAAACTAGAATTGTATTCTTGCATTCAGCATGTAGACCATCATGGGATGGGACACTAAAACTCTTCTAGGGTTCTTTTAGGGTCAGCAGCTCTTTAAGATGGGCAGACCCCCCTACCTTGTCACTTTTTCTCGTACTTCTGACTTTATATCTCAGAATTCTGACTTTTTCTCCCAGTTCTGACTTTTTATCTCATAATTCAGACTTTTCTTTTTTCTCACAAATGTATAGTAGGCTATGCATTCAATTAAAAAGGTCTCACAAGGCATGACCTGGAAAAAAATTCAGTCAAAAAGTCAGAATTCTGAGATATAAAGTCAGAATTCTGAGAAATAAAGTCAGAATTACGAGAAACTAGAAATAACCACCTCACGGTTGTATGCCTCCGCCAATAAACTTTGTTTTATCATTGCAAGGACAGTCTTTATTGAACATATATAATTAGTGTAATTATTAGGTCAACTTAAAGGATTTTGGCGTCTGCAAAAGTAAGTGACAGCACTTCCACCGTTTTTGTAGAATGATCCAAGATCATTTTCTCAGCTACAGTGGTAAGCAAAACATTATGATGTCACAGTGAAGTTATAGTGATATAAAATGTCATCACTTTATTTCATCCTATTAGACGTTTGTGTGAAATTTTGTCATAATTAGCGTACGAATTCTCGAGTTATGGCCAAAAACGTCTTTCGTGAGGTCACAGTGACCTTGACCTTTGACCTTTGACCACCAAAATCTAACCAGTTCATCCTTGAGTCCAGGGTTAGGGTTAGGGTTAGAGATATCTGAGATATCGCGTTCATGAGAATGGGACGGACGGATGGAAAACCCGAAAACATAATGATATATAATAAAAATAGTCGGAGTTTTGAGAAATAGGCACAACTGCAACAAGAAAACTCACAATTCAGCCATTTTTTTTCATTTTATTCAGTGGCAGGAAGCTTCCATACATACCAGTCTCTCTCTCTCTCTCTCTCTCTCTCTCTCTCTCTCTCTCTCTCTCTCTCTCTCTCTTTCTCTCTCTCTCTCTCTCTCTCTCTCTCTCTCTCTTTCTCTCTCTCTCTCTCTCGAAGGTAAACAAAGACAACCAGCCAAACTTGAAGCGTTACTGTCCATGAGCGTCTGCCTCCCTGTGTGCTGGCTGCTCAGAGTGTGTCTCTGTACTTCAGCTGCACAGTGGATGACACCGACTCTGCCGGGGTTAGGGCTTCGCCTCCCACTGCTGCCACCCACACTCACACACACACACACACACACACACACACTCACGGCACTGCGAGGCTTACGTTAGATGCCCCAAAGTTTTTCACAAACTACCTCTCTCCCTCTCTCTCTCTCTCTCTCTCTCTCTGTCTCTCTCGTGGCCTTTTGACTCGAACCTCGAGAGTTTACTCCGTGGCAGGAACTCCGACTGCCGAGCGGCGGACGCGGCGTTAGAAGTGTGTGAAAGTAGGTTACAGTTTGCTTTTAGGACATGTAGCTAACCCCTCTGACCCTGGCTGGGTTGCTGCGCCCGGACCCCTTCAGCACACACACACACACACACACACACGCGTCTCCCTGTCGGTCATGGCCTCCGGGACTCGGCTACCGGTGTCAGAGTGCACCAGCAGCCCGGAGAAGCTTTCACATAGCGGCAGCAGTCAAAAAACGCCGCAGATGTGTGGCATGTTTGTTTTTTTTTTTCCCCGGCTCTTGTTTGTCCCCGACCCTCCACCCCGGTAACGTCACCGCCATCGCCCTCGCCGCCCGCCACCCTCCGTTTATCGGCGTCACTGTCGCAGCGGATGAGCGGCCTCCTCTCCTCTCTCCGGCGCCGGGTTGAAGCTGAGAGGGTTTGAGGTTCGGAGTCAGGAGTCTACGCTCGCCCCCCCCCCCCCAAACAAACAGCCGTTAACGTATTTCATGTTGACGGAAAACAAACAAACAGCCGTCCACCTCGGAGACGTGGGAGCTCAGAGTCTGGAACGTGTCCCCGGCCGTTTCGCTGCAGGGTTAAACTGACATGAAGAAGATGATGGGAGCGACCCTTCGTGTGTTTGTCCTCCGTCTCTCCCACATTACTGCTGGAAACACGCGGTCGCATGTGGAAAAGTTCATGCATTTATCCTCCATTCTAACCTGCATTAGTGCAGCATATAGCAGCACAGTACAGTATATACAGTCGTCTTTGTAAAAGTCCCGCTTCATGCATTTATCCTCCGTCTCCTGCACTCATTCCTCCTTAAATGTGTTAAAGTATCGTCGGATTAGTGCTTCGTAATTCATGTTTTTTAACCAGTTTGTGGAACTTTTGAGAGCTGAAAAGAGAGTCGAACTTGATTTTTCCAAGCAATGACAAAGCTGTCCAGTGATTTTCTCTTGTTTCCAGACCTATCAGCTTATTTCATGATATTTTTAAGTCAAATTCTCTCACTGCACTGGCAGATAATAATAATAATTTCACTTGATTCATGCCAATATGACTTCTCCTTTCAAGAAATCATCATAAAACAATTAAGAAAATCCGGAAACAAGAAACTTTCTCCAAGACGATTTCACTTTTACCAAGAAAATGTCCTGAAACAAGTTACATTCTCCTGGAGAAAAGTTTTTGAAATTTGTTGAAACCGGTAAAATTATCTGCCTTTGTAGTAAGATGCTGACAATTCTTCCTTAACCCCTCGCACCCTGAGTTTCCCCTTAAGGGGGTATCCTAGGATGTGACAATTCTTAGTATTTCTGGTGATTTTGGTTCTTGGAGGTGTGAAGTAATCACAGTAAAAAAATTGGAATCATGGTACTCCATGCCGTTTCCCCACAGTCACCAACTATAAAACACGCCCTCTTGTACAAGCCAGTCAGATTTTGCTCCAGTTTCTATGTAGACACTGGACTGTCTGAAATCGACCAATCAGCGCTAAGAGGAGGACGGGCCTTCCAGAATGGCCAGCCAATCAGAGCAGTAGCTCATTAGCATAAGAAGCTGCTTATGTAAAACAACTTATTTTCTTGTAGGTGGGAAACAAACACTGGGAAGTGAATACCTAAGCTATAACTAAACAATTTTTGCTGAAAAAAACTTAACATGTATTTTATAGACACCAGGTGATTATATAAAATTGCTGAAAAAGCAAATGATACCCCTCCTTTAAATATCCCCTTAAGTAGCTTCAAAGTTATAAAAAATACTTTTTCCATACTGTACGGCAACATAATATACAGTACATATTGTGTATCTGCTTGTTCCAACACTTCATTGAAGCTCGAGCATCTTACTGAGTGAAATATTCAAACCAAAGACGCTGCATCACATCATAGCAAGTGGAAAAAATCCAGATGGTTGTGCTTCATTTTCTTCACATTCCCCTGTAATTCAGCCTGACATGTTTGGTATCTTTGGAAACCTCGGGATCTGGACTAGAATTTGAAATAAAGTTATGTGTGTTTGAACAAAGCTCGGCCGTCAAACGTGTGTTTGTAATGACGGTCCTGCAGGATAGAAGTGGTTTTAAATATCGCGTAGTATCGTCAAATTAGTGCTTTGCGACTCTTGTCTCTCAAAGTTCAATCAGGCCGTTCCTTGTAACTTTCGAGAGCTGAAAAGAGAGTCAAAGTTTATTTTTCCAGGCAGCTCCTCTCGGGGATTGATCAGAAATGCAGCAGTAGAAGGGCAGGCATGCAGCTCCAGGTGTGAGCTGAGCATGTGTGAGGTTTCTGAGGAGAATACACAGGTCGTCAGCATCACCCAGAGAGCTTTCCAGGGAACACTTGCGTGAAACGGGCGCGATGTTCCCGCCAACGCACTCGTGTTCCTTTCGAGTTTATACGAGTCGCAGTATACACATGCCATAACACAGAAATATTTTGTCAATAGGCATATACAAAGCTCTCGTCGGGCCACAGGAGAGCCATGAGAGAGTGTCCAATGTTTTTAAGAGGTCGATTCTGTGTTAAAAACAATGGGCAGTAAAAAAATCCCCTCGCCGGAGGAAAATAGCCACTTTCACCGCGGCTCCCAGGACGAGTGTTTACACATGCTCAGCTGGATCCGCCGGACCCCACCTCGCCGCCGACCTGCGCCGCCGTACAAATAAACAGGAAGGCCACAGGCACTTGGACCGGGGCCACGCTCATAATTCACCGAAAGCACTGTATTTTACAGAGGGCCGGGGCGCTTTGGTGTGGCTCCAGCAAAAGGAATAAACTGTTAATCCATAAAAAGGCACGGCGGTTATGCGATACAGCACTTAGGTGCCATCTGAAAGCCTCGTATCCTTTTAGCACTCGCCCTCTGTGAGCGCCGCCGCTTGATTTGGATGGAAGTTAAAAGGGAATTGTTAACAATGGGGATCGTATAACATGGATGTTATGGTTGTTTGTTAGAAGCATATTTATGTTAGTAGACGGGGGGAAAACTGTATTTATGAAAAAAAAAAAAAAAAAAAAAAGTCATACGCTTTATTGCTGTGGCATTTTGGGTAAAGAAAACCGAGCATGGCGACCCGACCTGCTAAAGCATGAATTTAAAAAAGTTTCTAAACAGTTGGCAGCAGGAAGAGGATTTTTTTTTTTTTCTGGGAGATTCTTAGGCATTAACGCAAAAGTTTCCTCTTTTTACAAAATTACTGTTTGCGTAAACCATTGAATTTTCAGCTCTAATTTAGCATGAAATTTAAATTTTACACTTTGATTTTACAAGCCCTTATTGATAAACTGTGTTGTTCTATCTCCTGTCTTGTTAGTGTGAAACAAAACACTGCAAAAAGTGACAAGCTGTCCAGTGATTTTACTGCATTACTGCTGAAAACAGCGGTCGCATGTGTTAAAGTTCATGCATTTATCCTCCATTCTAACCTGCATTAGTACAGTATATAGCAGCACAGTACAGTATATAGCGGTCGTCTTTGTAAAAGTCTCGCTTCATGCATTTATCCTCCGTCTCCTGCACTCATTCTTTCTTAAATATGTTAAAGTATCGTCATATTAGTGCTTTGTAATTCATGTTTTTTAACCAGTTTGTGGAACTTTTGAGAGCTGAAAAGAGAGTCAAACTTGATTTTTCCAAGCAATGACAAAGCTGCCCAGTGATTTTCTCTTGTCTCCAGACCTATCAGCTTATTTCATGATATTTTTAGTCAAATTCTCTCACTGCACTGGCAGATAATCTGCTGGTTTCAGTAAATTTCACTTGATTTATGCCAATATGACTTCTTCTTGCAAGAAATCATCATAAAACAATGAAGAAAATCTGGAAACAAGAAACTTTCTCTAAGACAATTTCACTTTTACCAAGAAAAAGTCCTGAAACAAGTTTGTCAGTTTTTGCAGTGTAGGAAAATGTATTGAAAGCCTCATTTAAGAACGCAAACTACTGCACAGAAAAGGAGAAGAAAACAAGGCATTTTGATGCTCAAGACGAACTCAACGAACATGAAAAGCAATCTTCAAAGGGCTCTTCTTCATCCCACTGCGATTCGAACTGCTGAAATTAAAGTTGCATATGGACGCCGACCGTTAAGATGCGAGCGACTCGGAAAGAGATTAAGGAGAACACGAGTCCCGAGTCACACTGTCCAGAGGCAGATCCAGGGATGAGAATTGGAATTGGAATCGCCTGTTTTCAAAGGAGCGCCAAGTCCAGACTAAAAATATTGGCCTTCAAAAACCCATATCAGTCAAACCTTACCGCACGTACACAAACTCAATAAGTGAATATGTGTTATAAGAATTCTTTTAAATCTGATTGTTCATCGTTTTTTTTGTCATTTTTATGGCCTTGGAATTGTCAAATTGAGAGATATTGAATACTGGTGCAAAATATGGCGAGTTAAGTCTTAAAATCTCATCAAATGGGGGGAATCACTGCATACCTGTCAACGTTGGGCTTTGAAAATAAGGGAGATTTTCCGGGACCCCCACCCGACCATAATTTTTACATTATGAAAGGGGTTTCCTCTCTCGGTTCCAGAGATCCTTTGCTGCCTGCCCTGCTGTAACCTCAGAGCAAAAAGGATCAGGTTAACTAGTTCAACAAATGGATGTTTCCCAACATACTTCTGGTCAGGAATGAGGAAATAGTCTCCGAAGTTAAATAGTCTATGGATCTAACCGAAACAACTTGATTTGGGCCGATTAGGATTCTGTGTAACTGTAAAAAATAAAAAAAAAAGGGAAATACGGGAGATTTACAGGGAAAAAATGCCGGGAGCACAGCGGGAGAGGGGGTGAAAATACGGGAGAAACCCGGGAAAAACGGGAAAGAAAAGCCTCACAACAGCTTCTTCAAAACCAGACTCAGAAGCACTGAATCCACAGCTGAAGGGGCATTCTGGGATTTCTACAGACGGTTTGGACGGACGCACCGGCCCTCGCTGCGACGACGGGGCAGCGGGAAATATTTCACAATTAAATAAACAGCTGGAGGAGGGGGGTGGGGGGTGGGAGAGGGGGGAGGACTTACAAAATACACCTCTTTTGCAATATAAACAGGATTTTCATCTAAATTGTGTACACAGCCGCCGCAGTTCAGCTGGAGCGTCTCAGGTCTGAGCTCACTAATATGGCAAACAGCGGCGATGCGGATATCACTCACGCCGACCCCAAAGTAAATACAGGCCGGCGATTGGGCCAAGGTAACAATCGAGGTTGTGTACGATATGATGGAATGCACCTCCTCGCACAAAAAAAAAAAAAACTCCCATTAAACGCTACTTCAAATATTTAGATTTCTTTTCGGTGTAAATATAACAGAAAGTTTCACAGTTCTGGCATTGTTTGGAAGGGCGAGGAACCGGTTCCCGTTATAAATGAGAGTTCAGTGACAGGTGGCGATGCGGAGACAGAGGGTGGGGGGTCGGGGTGGGGGGGGTGGGGGGTGGGCTGGGAGGTAAACAGAGCGCTGTAACAATACGGGAAGCGGAGGAGAGACGCGGGGACATATTTCACGGGACGGAGTCGGGAGTTTTATTGCCTCGGTCAGGCGGGAGGAGGAGAAGACGCACACCGAGCGCCCCGGGGATTGATTTCACGATTTCGCCATGTTTTTCCCCCCCTGTCTACCCGTTTAAACATTTCCAAGGGTCAAGTATGTGTGTGTGTGTGTGTGAGAGAGAGAGAGAGTCTCTAAATGCACACACACACACACACTCACTCATATACAGCAAGCACAAACACTGCAACCCTATCACTTTCCACTTCCCCTTGATGTGTGGCATGTACAGACCAAAGCGCGCACACACACACACACACACAGAGTTCTCACCCTCACACACACACACACACTCACACAGTTGTATTTCTACATAATCCTAATCCTAGCCTAAACCTAACCCTAAACTAACCTTAACCCTTGAGGGAAAAAATCAACCCAAAACACTTTAAAACTGTTAAAAATGCATCGTACGTTCAATACATTTCCAGCAGCTCCAGTGGAGTTTTGATATGAGAAAATGTTTCAGGATGTAAAACCTCAGCGGTAAACATCAGGTTTTGGTGTCAGTCCCTAAGAATCAAAGAGTGAGGGCTTCTTCTTTCTAGAGCCGCCATTTTGCACCGAGAGAGACGTTCAACAATCATACAGGGAGAAATCCATCGTAAGAAGAGGAGAGAGACCAGTTTCTCCACCCACAGGAGCAGGAGAGAGACCAGAATGCAATGCAGCAGCAAGAGAGACAGGTTTGGGGGGTTTGAGTAAAGGGGGCGAAAGGCATTCTGGGAAACGCAGGAAATCTGCAGTAGAAGTAGACGAGGCAGGTTGAGGGAAAGTGGGTTCACCAAAAATAGATTATTGATGATTCACTACCAGTCAAAAGTCTGGACCCACCTGACTGAATGTTCTGTGTCTTTAATTCTCTTAAAGTCATTTTGATCTAAAGTCTTCTGCTTAAATGCTTGAAATGTGTTTCTTAGACAAATATAAACAGTGAAGTTGATCCTATGTATGAATTTCTTTCCAAAGCCTTTGCCTTTCCATCAAGGCAAATAATCTAAAATATAAGATCGTTTTGATTTGTTTAACACTTTTTTTGGTCGCTGCATAATTCAATTTGTGTTATTTCATAGTTTTGATGTCTTTACTGTTATTCTAAAATGTGGAAAATTGTAAAAATAAAGAAAAATGCGTGTGTCCAAACTTTTGACTGGTTGTGTAAATAACAGTGTAAGTATGCCCTTAATAACACTTAAATAAGCCCATAAAGAAGCAAGTCAAAATGTCCTCAGTTTGTTCTCCTCAACTTTATATCCTTGCGAGGACATTTGGTCTTCTTCACACACACAAGTCATCTAGTCTCATATTCAGCCTTCAAATCTTATTGTTCTTAAACCAAGAGAAACATTCTGCAGTGAGGAGAGATAACTCCACTTGTCTCCAATGCAGCTTCACTTGTTTCAGGAGTTTTCTAGAAATGAGTGTCAGTCTGTTGAAACCAGTCAGAATAAGGCAGATCACTGCACTGCTGTCAAGAAAATGACTCTTGATTCTACTAAATTCTTCAAACAAGTCGATTTGCATTGGAAACAAGTGAAATTATCAAACCTCACTGGCAGATTTTTCCACTTATATTAAGAAAATTTGGACTTTAGGCCTCAATAATAGACTAGATGATTTAAGATGGAGATTTTTTACCATTTTAAGGCCAAAAAAGGGACAAAAAAAGCTGAATAATCAGATTTAAAAGACTTCTTATGACTGTGTTTCACTAACTGAGTTTGCAGTAAGGTTTGACTTACATGGGTTTTTGAAGGCCAATATTTTTAAATTTCCTAAAACTTAGAAGTATGCAGTGTTTTCATGCAGATTTTTCTTCTTGACAGCGGGGTAAAAGCCTCTGTGATTTTTGTCTCTCGGACCCAAATCGAAGAATATTTGGATTGTTAGATTCAATTTTGGTGATTTTGTCCAGAATTCCTTGACTATCTGTAGAGCTGCAGGTAATCTTTGGTCTGTGAGTCTTCAAACAAGTTGATTTGCATCGGAAACAAGTGAAATTATCAAACCTCACTGGCAGATTTTGTCACTTATTTGAAGAAAATTCAGATTTTAGGACTCAATAACAGACTAAATGACTTGTTAAGATGGAGTTTTCTTGCAAGTGCATCGCCCTTCGCTTCAATGTCCGGCTCAGAAAAACGGGGGAAAAGCCGCAGCAACTGAGGGGGGGGGGGGGTGAAGGACGGGGATCCTGACATGCGTCTCATGGTTCCCGGTCGCCATAATGAACCGGGCTGAAAGCGACTTTAAAGGCGAGCGTCTGGCCGGCGGACCCTCGCACCCGGGCGCCGATCAATAGGAGGAGGCTTTGATAATTTCCTCGGCGCTTCATTAAAAGCGGAGGATGCCCCTCTTCTCTTCTCTCGTCACATCAGAGGATTAAAAAAAAAAAAAAAAAAAAAAAAACAGACACACACACACACTTAAAACTTCTCCCCTCCTCCTTCTGCTGGTAAACACACTCTGGATGAGATGAGCCTTTTCCAAAAAAAAAAAAAAAAAACGCCGAGATATCAAAGCCCGGTTAATTTGCCCGGTTAGGAGAATCTGTCAGCGCTTAAGAGGGAGGAGGAGGAGGAGGAGGAGGAGGAGGGGAAACCTGGGGGAGGAGGACGGAGCGGCGGCCGGCGTGGACTTAAACGCGAGGTGACGCGTCCGAAAGCCGTGACCGACCGCCTTCGTCTTCGTCTTCATCGCACGGCGTCCTCACGGGGGGGGGGGGAGAAATTGTCTCAACGTCTCTGTGTGCTTCAGAATTATTTACTTCAAAAAATCAGCTCCGGTTTCTTTAAAAAACGGCCTTAAAATTTAGATTTAGATTCGGACATACACGCAAAAAAAAAAAAGAAAAAGAAATCCTAATACTGCTCTTGCTGCGAGTGAAATGAGGTTCATTAGCGTTTTGATGCGACTCGGTAATCACCCTTCAAATATATAAGAAGCAGTAAACATGAATTAGCGAGGAGGGAGAGAGAGAGAGAGAGAGAGAGAGAGGGGGAAGGAGAGGGAGAAACCCGGCAGCAGGAGCTCATTGGTAATGCAAAACTTTAATACTTGAGACTGAAGAGGCTTGACATGCCGAAGTGTAATGTCAGCTATCGATCGGCGGTTGGGTGTCTCGGTGTCGGGGCCCCATTGACATTCTCTCATCTTACGAGGCAGAGGGAACTTGTTATATCTGTTTACGGCGGGTCGAGGTGGGATGGGGGGGGGGAGGAGGGGGAGGGGGGCGGGGCAACGCGGCCCGGACCTGCCAGGAATCCTGGTCTGGACCCCCCGGCTGCTCCCGCCGCTGCTTCTGGGAAAGGGAACGGTGTAAAAAAAAAAGAAAAGAAACGCGGATCTTTTTCTAGCGCGTTCAGCTGTTGACTGTAAGTGCAAAGGCAATTGATCACACACACACACACACACACACACACACACACACATAACCGTCCCCACCAACATGTATTCACATATGCGCACGCACACACACACACACACACACACGTAAGGAGCTGCTAACCCTAAAATCATCACTGCTCTGGGTTCCAATGAAGGTTCGACTGATATCGTTTTTTGAAGGCCGATACTGATATTTTCAATTTGCTCTCTTATGACTATTTCACTAATTCAGTTTGTGTACATGCAGTAAGGTTTCTGAAGGCTTATAACAATTAGATTGAAGCTGCCGATGATCAATATTTATGCAGATATTCTGTATCTTTAATTTAGTCTACTTTCAAGCCAAAAATCTTCGAAAACTTCAGTATTCAGTGTCTTTTTTCTTCTTGACGTGGCGGAAAAGCCTCTGAAGCAGCATTTAGAGCATCATGGGACACTAAAACTCTCCACTGAAACCAGACTGATGAAATTCTTTTAGTGTCAGAAGCTCTTTAAAGCAGAGTGACCCATCACACCTATTCAATTAGTAGAGAAACTCTGGGAGCCTTTAGAATAAGAATGAATTTACAAAAATAGCATAATAAAAACAATTCATTGAATACATAAGAGGAAGCTCCATCATATCAGTCTAAAAACAATTCCAGTGGAGAGTTTTAGTGTCCCATGATGCTCTGAATGCTGCTTCAGAGGCTTTTCCACCCTGATGAGAAGAAAACTCTGAGGAAAACACTGAATACTTTGAAGTTTTTGGAAGCTTTTCTTTTTAAGTTTTCGGCCTGAAAATGGTCAAATGTAAAGATAGAGAAATATCTGCATAAATATTGGTGATGTTTGGACATTTTTGACAGCATCAAACCATCATGGAACACTAAAACTCTCCACTGAAACCAGGGCTAGACTGATATACCAGGCCTTTTTTTTATTAAATATCAGATATCGCCCACCTCTGATATTCTACCATTGAATGTGTGGTGGTGTCACTTTGCCTTAAAGAGCTGCTGACACTAAAAGTCATCAGTCTGGGTTTCAGTGGAGAGTTTTAGTGTCCCATGATGCTCTGAATGCTGCTTCAGATGTAAAGATAGAGAATATCAGCATAAATATTATTGGTGATGTTTGGACATTTTGAACATTTTTTTTTCACTGAGAGTATTGCATCTCTCCTGAAAACACACACACACACACACACACACATCCCAAGCTAACCCCCCCCCCCGCCCCCCACATGAATACTGACCCATATCACTTCCCGTACCACACTCCTCCAAACTGCCAGCTCTTCACATGTATTTTCTGTAAAGCGCTCGACAAATCCCAGAAAAGTGGAACATGGCGAGCGTTTTGTGTTGTTGTTGTTGTTAGGTGACAAGTCAACTCCCCTCCTCCTCCTCCTCTCTCCCCCCCCCCCCCCTTCCCCTTTAGGGAGGTGGCATGTACAGTACCCCCCCACCCCCACCCATCCGCCCCCCCCCTGGCCCGTCGCTCTCAGCAGGGGTTATTGATAGTGACGTGCGCTCGCAGTGCACCTTCCCAGTCGCCTGTCAGACAGATGCGTGCTGGCAGGTCCGGTCCTCCTCCCCCACTCCCCCCCTCCTCCCCCCCTCCTGACAGCTCCCACGCGGCGGGGAGGGGGGGGGACGGGGGGGGTGTTGTCATGCGCCCGCACCCCCTCCCCCCCACACCTTCCCACCCTCCTCAACCCTTCTCCTCCACACCTTTTTTTTTTATTTTTGCTTCCAAAATGACATAAAAGTGAGATAATTTGACTAAAAATATCACGAAATAAGCTTGATAGGTCTGTAAACAAGATAAAATCACTGGACTTATATTATCTGTGTCTATTTGTTTTTAGTGAAATCATCGCACTGGTTTCAACAAATGTGACTTTTTTTTTTCCAGGAGAATGTAACTTGTTTCAGGACATTTTCTTGGTAAAAGTGAAATTGCCTTGGAGAAAGTTTCTTGGTTTCAGATTTTCTTCATTGTTTTATGATGATTTCTTGAAAGAAGAAGTCATATTGGCATGAATCAAGTGACATTTACTGAAACCGGCAAGATTATCTGCCAGTGCAGTGAGAGAATTTGACTGAAAATATATTGAAATAAGATGATAGGTCTGGAGAGAGAAAATCACTGGACATCTGTACTGGTTTGTTATTGGCTTTTTTCTTAAATATCCGATAAA
>NW_027282234.1:0-152500 GCF_046629955.1 Centroberyx affinis
ATTTAATAGTCATCTTTATAAACTATTAAATAATGTATAAATTAATACCTTAGTTAACATGAACACCATTAGTAAATTATACATTAGTTAACTGTTAATTAAGGGTTAGTTAATGCTTATTAAGCATTAAATAACCCTTAACTTAGTGACCCTTATTGTAAAGTGTTACTGGGTTTTTTTACTCAACAGCAACAAGAAATAGATAATTGTCTTCTAGCTGTCAGAGGGTCTTAACATTGTGTAACAATGAACACAATTAGATTGCTGTTTGCCTCTTGTTCATTGTTCTGTGATGAAATAACATCATTTTGTTCAAGTCAAATAAAACGTATTGATTATCGATGTGTTTGTCCTGCAGAGTCTGATCCTGCAGATCGCTGCCACCTGGCTGGAGCAGGAAGCCACCGAAAGCGCCGCCGCCAAGGAAGCTCACATGGCAGAGAACTGTGCCGCCCCCGACCTGAGCGGAGACATGGCGTCACTGGTGGTAAAGCCTGAGAAAACCTCACTCTGACTCCATGTTGGAGGTCCTCATCTGTTGGTCAACAGTGGCTGAGAACAGCTGATTGTGTTTCTAAACTTACAACTTGTCTGTCTCAACAGAACTGAATAGACAGATGGCTAATGATCACATGTCATCACTGATATGTGATTTAGTGTTTAGATAATGTCAGCTGGTTAGCTAGCTAACCATAGTATCTGGTCAGGTATTGGCTGAATTTCTACAGACTGTTCATTCATTCATTCATTCATTCAACCTTTATTTAGATCTCGGAGATCATTGAGGGTATACCCTCATTTACAATGATGCTGAGAGTACAGAGTAAAATTCACATAAAAAACAACCAACGAGAAAACAAATAAACAGACAACAGAACACAGCCAAACAGTTAAAAACAGTTACATCCATGAGTGGTGCAGTTTGCAATTATGGTTTTAAATTGACCCAAATGTACAATTGTGTCCAGTTTCAATGTATGATGCAAAGTGTTCCAGGTGTGTGCAGCACAGACACTAAAGGCAGTTTTCCCAAATTCAGTGTTTCTACGCGGTGCTTTGACCATTAGCCAATCACTTGAATGAGTTGAATAGTGACTATAGGACCAATTTAATAAAGAAGTGATATATGATGGCAAGTTGCCATTAAGGGCTTTATAAATAAAGAGAAACCAATGCCTGTCACGTCTTACTGTTAGGGACGCCCACCCAAGCTTTTCATGTAAGAAGCAGTGATGTGTGGAATAACTGTCACCGGTCATAAATCTTAGGGCGGAGTGATAAACTGAATCTAGGGGTTTAAGAGTGGAGGCAGAGGCGTGTCCATAGATAACATCACCATAATCCAGAACAGACAAGAAGACAGCCTCAATTATCCGCTTCCTACTGAACATAGACTGAAACCCAAACCACAACCCTAACCCCCATTTTTAAACCTAAACCCTAACCCTAACCTGACACTATTTCTAACATTAAACCCAGCCTTAACATTAACCCTAGCCCAGAGACTGAAGATCTATAAGCTACTTTTAACACAGTTATGAATATCACTTGAAACTCAGTAGACCTTTTAGTGACTTGATAGGAAGTTGACTATCAGCATCGGACTATCCAAATAAAGTGACCGGCTGCAACTAATAATCGTGATTAATAATTGTGATTAGAATTTATAACCTCCTCCTCTCCTCCTCTCCTCTCCTTGTCTCCTCTCCTCCTCTCCTCTCCTTTCCTCTCTTCCTCTCCTCCTCTTGTCTCCTCTCCTCTCTCCTCTCCTCTCCTCTCTTCTCCTTGTCTTCTCTCCTCCTCTCCTCTCCTCCTCTCCTTGTTTCCTCTCCTCTCTCCTCTCCTCCTGTCCTGTCCTCTCCTCCTCTCCTCTCCTTGTCTCCTCTCTCCTCTCCTCTCCTTGTCTCCTCTCTCCTCTCCTCTCCTTGTCTCCTCTCCTCCTCTCCTCTCCTCTCCCCTCTCCTCTCCTGTCCTTGTCTCCTCTCCTCCTCTCCTCTCCTTGTTTCCTCTCTTCTCTCCTCCTCTCCTCTCCTTGTTTCCTCTCCTCTCTCCTCTCCTCCTCTCCTCTCCTCTCCTCTCCTCCATGGTGGGACCCACAAACACACAAACTGCTCTCCAATTATAGTAGTGGGATAACAAGTCAAGGCAAAAAAGTCTGGATTATCATTTCAGCCATAATTTACCACTTGGTTTTGGTTGGTAGATGAATTCTTCATGTGAAAAGCAGAAGTCCGTTCATGTGAGAAACGTTTTTTTCTGTCAACAGGACATCTGCAAGAAGCTGAGCCAGGCCATCGATAAGATCGATGAGGACAGGTACGACGCCGAGGCCAAGGTGTCCAAGACTGACAAGGAGGTAGAGTCATTTTTTATTCTGAATTATAGATTGTATTCTGTATGTGGTCTTGTGTATCTCAGGCACTAACACTGCCGGGGTTAGAGGTTTGATTCTGTCTCGGACCTAGAGCTAGTATAAACTTATTTTTCATCAATTTAAAGAAATGTACTTATTGAAAAACATAAATTTTTCGTTACAATAAATGACTTCAATCTGGAGTCATGGTCACCCCCTCTACTCAGTCAGGATGTGGGCTATTCCACTTTTAGTACAATTTGGCCAATTGACTTTAAGCTCATTTTCCTTGCTACTGTGTCAGTAGCTGAGAGAGAAGTTAAAAAAAATAAAATAAGCAAAGCTACCCAAGTTTATATATAGAAAGGATGGATTTAAAAGGGAGAGAGTTGGGATCCAGGGGGCCCATGCTTGCCTTTTGTCTAGGGCCCCCAAATTACTAAGGGGGGTTTCACACTGGCCTTTTTAGTCCAAATCCGGGTACGGCTCGTGTCAGATGTTGGTGATGTGAAGGAACCCCACCGAGTTCAGCTGCAGGAGGATCTGAGTCCGGCTCCAAGAGAACTGTGGTCCGGTTCATCAGTAAGAAAGCTGTCCGGACTCATTCTGAATCTAGGGGTTTAAGAGTGGAGGCAGAGGCGTGTCCATAGATAACATCACCATAATCCAAAACAGACAAGAAGACAGCCTCAATTATCCGCTTCCTACTGAACATAGACTGAAACCCAAACCACAACCCTAACCCCCATTTTTAAACCTAAACCCTAAGCCTAACCTGACACTATTTCTAACATTAAACCCAGCCTTAACATTAACCCGGTTCATCAGTAAGAAAGCTGTCCGGACTCATTCAGGAAAATAAGCAAGCGCATGCTCTTCTGCTGTGACCTGATGGAAGATAAATGTGTCAGTCTGTCCAGTAGTGATGAGCTCAGCTGACAGACACAAACAGAACAGGCCGATATCTCCTGCCTGGCTGCTCAGAAACCTGCAGCAGTAGCTCAGCATCTGCATCTGCAGCATGAAGCAGGCGAGGCTCTCAGTGACTCCAAATAAACTAAATCATTGCAAAGAACGCGAGGCGCACGCTGTTCTCCAATTTTAGCATTTTCACCGCTAAAGTGCATCTGATCTTGCCTGGGTCCAGACCTTTGACTCCGCCCACTCCACCAGCTGACTGATTCTGGTCTGGCATCATGACATGAAACAGCGGTTTCTCGGTTGAAAAATGATCGGTCCAATGAGCGCCGGGGGGGGGGGACTAACGATTAGCCAGTCAGAGCCACGGGGGCGGGACTAACGCCGTCGTCAAGCTGTTGTCAAGCTGCTGGAACCAAGGAGGAGTAATAACAACAATGGAGACGCTATAGACAAGATGGACGCTGCTATCCAGGCTGTTTACAGAGACGCCATGTCTTCTCAATATCGGCCAACATCGTACTTTGTTTTTACTTGGCTCCGTGTCGTCAAAGATGCTCTATACTTTCTGAACCGTCTCTGGTGTTGCCATGGCTACGCATCAGCGTCGACTTAAAATGACGTTAGATTCAGGCGGATACGTCGGTCTCTAGTGATTGGTTAGGGAAAATCGAATCCCCCTCCCCCACGGAAATCGGTCAGAGTGGAGGCAATGTCAGGCTGAAGATGGAAATGGAGAGGAACGAGTTGACAAGTCTGTCTGATATCAGGCAACATCAGATGGACTCACATTGGCGATGAACATTTTACCAAACGTTCCGCGGTTCGACATAATTCTAACAGTGTGAAACCAGAGCAGCGATGCCGGGCGGCTTGGGAACAGTCGAACCTGGGTTTGGACTCAAGCACGTGCCAAGAACCGTACTTGGTACCAAACAAACCAACCAAAATGTATATGATCATGATGCTGGAAGGCACTTTGGGTAGAAGTATCTGAAGTTTCATAACATGCTAGCTGCTGTGCTTCGTGCACACCGGGTCTTCAGCCCTCTCTCTCTCTCTCTCTCTCTCTCTCTCTCTCTCTCTCTCTCTCTCTCTCTCTCTCTCTCTCTCTCTCTCTCTCTCTCTCTGCAGATCGCGGAGCTGAAGCTCAAAGTGGTGGAGCTGGCCGGAGTGAAGAAGCCCGCTCTGAAGAAGGTCCGCATGTCCGCTGACGCCATGCTGCAGGCTCTGCTGGGTGGAAAACACAAGGTCACCATGGACCTGAGGTCCAACCTGAAACAAGTGAAGAAGGAGGTGAAAGAGGAGGTGAGGAACATTCACATTCATCTGACTGACAGTCCTATCCGTACGAAGAGTGAACAGGTCGGGCTTGTTGACTTGGAAAGGAATGAAGTCGACAGTAGAATCAGCTTCAGTTCCTACATCAGCAACATTACACACTGAGAAAAAAACGTCCATCTTAACATTTAGTCGCATATTCAGCCTTCAAATTTAATTTTTCTTAAACCCAGAGAAACATTCTGCAGTGTGGAGAGATAACTCCACTTGTTTCCAATGCAGCTTCACTTGTTTCAGGAGTTTTCTAGAAATGAGTGCCAGTCTGTTGAAACCAGTCAGAATAAGGCAGATCACTGCACTGCTGTCAAGAAAATGACTCTTGATTCTACTGAATTCTTGAAACCAGTTGATTTGCATTGGAAACAAGTGAAATTATCAAACCCCACTAGCAGATTTCTTCACTTGCTTTAAGAAACGATTTTAGAACTCAATAATAGACTAAATAACTTGTTAAGATGGAGATTTCTGCAGTGCAGGCAACCGACAGTGAAGAGGTCAAAGGTCAGAGGTCACAGGGAGCTGAAAATAGATGGAACAAAATATTCCTGTGACCCTAGAATGATCATGGGTGATGGAGAAGAGCTAGGGAGCTGTCCAAACAACAAACAGTTATAGACGTTGACCAGATGTTGATCAGGACCTGTAGGGAAGAGGATTAGGGCCACGAGAAAAAATTTGAGTTCTGAGAATAATCTCAGAATTCAAATGAGAATTCTGACTTCAGACTTTAAAGTCAGAAGTCTGAGAAAAAAGTCAGAATAAAGTGAGAATTTGGATTTAACAGGGAGATTAAAGTCTGACTTTAAACTCAGAATTCTGACTTCAATGTCAGAATCCCAGAATTCTCACTTTATTCTTAGAATTCTGGGGTTAATCTCAGAACTCATTTTTCACCTGTGGCCCTAATCCTCTTCTGTAGACTTGAATATCTTCCTGACATCAGAAACATTGTGAGTGTCGATAGTGTTTTTCTGTCTGAACTCCTGATGGTGAACGAAGCGTCTGTCCTGCAGGCTAACGAAGCGGTCGGCGACTGGCGTAAGAACATTGAAGACAAAGCCGACAGGAAGAAGATGTTCGAGACTTCCTAAAGACTTTCAAATTATTCTCCCTGTTCCCGTTTTCTCTGGACTGCCACCTCTGTCTTCCGAATTACATTTGACCTTTTTCATGGAATTGGAATAAGCTGTTGTGCCATTAAATCTTTTGAATAAGGCAATGCTGCGATGCTGCGGTCTTTCTCAGAGGATGTCAGCCAGTTTAGGGGTAAAAGAGTCTTTTTATGGTAACACTTTACAATAAGGGTCACTAAGTTAAGGTGACCCAACTTAGTGACCCATATTGTAAAGTGTTACCCTTTTTATTAGCTGGGACTTCGCTTGTTTTTGTTTTATTGCCTCTGCCAAGGAAGTTTTGTTTTCGCTTTCATTAGTGTGTCTGTCTGTCAGCTGGACATCTCAAAAACAGATTTCCATGAAATTTATTAGATTTTGGTGATGATCCAGATCTGAGATTTCTGAAACTAGACGAATATTGTTTTTTAGCCAGAACTATGAAACTTAACAGAGATAGAAACCTGGTTCCAAATCCTAAAGTTATTTTTGCCGGGTCAAGAAATCAATTTAACTTAAAATCAAAGTGATAGGAATGATGTGTTTGGGTGGAACAGCAAGTTGGAGAATTGTTCCTTCGTTGGCGAAGGTTTGAGCTCTGTGAGTGTCTCCCAGCTGGACTGTGTGTTGTGGAGGCACAGGGAGAATCTGCAACACCGTTTTAAGAAAAGCCCAAATTATTCTGATGGTAAACCACAAGATGTCAGCAGAGAACCTTTCTCTCACTCCTCCTGCCGTCTTTCTCTGCTGGATGTCTGCCTTCCTGCACAACTCTCCTTATTTTCAGTCAAGAAACATGGCTTCTTGCCAAATATTCTCACCAAATCACAGTTCTGCAGACATCTTCTACACTTAAATTGCCATGAAGTCGTAGTAAGTTCTCATTAAGTTCTACAAAAGGTGAGTAGCTTTCTTTTACTTCTGTTCACTTTCCTTTTAGTGAAATCATTGCATGAAATTTTGCCTAAATGTAAAAGATAGTTTTGGCAGCAGGACATTTCTAAGCTGAATTTCCAAGTGCTGAAAATATTTCTGTGTGCCTGAAAGTTTTTAGAAAATATTGGAAAAAGTTGCTGAAAGCATGGCAACACCCGATCGCTTTTTGATCACTGCTGCATTGATCTGCATCTTCTCAGAAAGTTCTGAGAACTTGTCTGGTTTCAGCCTGGATGGTTTAGAAAAAAATGAATAATTTAATGAATTTCTGAACTGATTGGATGTGTCTGTCACATCTTGTTGTTTTGGTGTCGTTCAGTAACACTGTTAATGGAAGAATTTCATTCCATAATGACTGAGCAATTTGAAAGATTCAACTCTGACAAAATGACTGGCAAAGTAAAATTCACTGGTAACACTTTAAAGGTTAGTTAATGCTTATTAAGCATTAACTAACCTTTAACTTAGTGATCCTTATTGTAAAGTGTTACCAATTCATTATGGAATTATGGTTTGCAATTTAAAAGCATTTTCTGTATTTGTGTACTACTTGGTGATGAATATAAAGTAATATTTACCCCCAGAACATATTAATTAATGCATTTATTTATATACTTAATATAGAGTGACACCATTCATTTCACAATACATTACTGTCAAACTAACAGGTCAGATAACTCTCTAAATTATCTGAGCTGATAATTGTAAAGCTGCAGTTCCTAAGGTGTGAAACTTAAAGCATTAATTATGTCACACGCTGCCTGCTGTTGTGTAACAATCAGCTTCATCCTTCAGTGGTTGGGTGTGGTCGGGGCGGGGGGGCGGAGCCTGAGAGCGGCCTGTGTCCGAAAACTTCCTGCAGGAAATTTACGAGGTTAGTTGGAGAGGTGCGCTGGTATTTCTGGAGCCTGCTGGCCTATTGGTCTGAACTGGCTCTGTTACCATAAAGAGGGCTGAGTTTCTGCTGAGCGGGCACTTCACACCCTATATACCCTGTTTAATCTTTTCTGTTTGGGACTTGCCAGTGTCTTCCCTTCTTCCAGCCGGTGTGTGTGTGTGTGTGTGTATCCGGCCGGCCCTCCTCCTCTTCACGTTCAGTAGGTGAGAGTCTCTGTTTCCTCTTCAGCAGCCATGTTGACTGGGTCCGCTCTGGTAGGAACCAACTGATTTAAAGACAATAAAAAAGATAGGCTTTCTTACGTTGTTGTTGTTCACAGGGTTTAGTTGTTTTTATATATATGAAGGTGGTTTTGTGTGTCTTTAAGTGTGTGTAAGCGGTGCTGCTGTGACCCATGACCTCTGAGGTTTGGAGGTAGAAAGAGAGAGAGGGAACGCTTAGATAATCGCTGGGATTATTGGATCTACTGAAGGAAACTGAAAGACACTGATTTGAATGGTAAAACAGCTCCTGGACAAAAAAAGCAGTGTACTTATTTTGAAGTGAACATGCAGTCAAGACTCATTTTGGAAGTGAAGCTAAATTGTTTTGTGAGCTTAAAATCTAAGGTTCTGTCTGACCCTTGGTTACCTAAAATTGAGTTATTCACATATTCAGGATCTTTGAATGTGACTTAATGCTTGTATGGGGTTAAATATTTAAAAAGACAGAAGTAAGTGCATTACAGTTAAATCTTTGATGCTCAGTATCTCTGCAACTCCAAGCTCACAGTTTCCCAGTTAATTCATATTCTCACATAAAAGATTTTATTTATTTCTTTGCAGTGAGGCTTTGGAAATTAGATTTATACCGTTGGTTCTATTCAGCTGCAGTTAGGTTGCTCTGTTGCTTTGTTGTGACTCGGTGTTGCATCAGAGAGTCTTCAGAGTGGAAATGGGAAGATTTGACTAATCGGTTAAGGACCATTTTTAATTTTAATTTCTACAGCTGAAAATGAAAGGGAAGATGATCTAATGTTCTCAGTATGTTCATGATGCTTTAAAGATATAACAGTGTGTCGTCTACATGTCATGGCAACATTTTGCACAGAAGTTTTAATTGGTTCAAGATGTAATCATTTGGTGTTAATTAGCTACAATTATTCATTGGATGTGGCTTTTGCTCAAAGCAGCCAGGATCCTTCTCAGGATGTGTGTGAAGCTTTAACCTTTAAAGCCTTTGGGTATAAAACACTTTTAAAAGAAGTTTTATTGTTATTGATGATAGTTGTGGTCGTTCTGATGTGTGCTGATACTGAAGGTGTGAGTGGACTCGGATCAGTGTGAGCTTGTCGCTGCATGCCTGCAGGATGTTGGACTCGGTGTTAACGGCTGCCTCTGCGTGCCTGGCTCTGTATTCTGTTCCTCTGCTGCTGGTATTCGTGTTTGGAGGAAGACGGCAGGTTCCAGGCAGAATGTGTGGCGGCCGGCGGCCCGGCATCTGACCCGCCCGGCCAAAATTAGCCGGTTTGTGATCGCTGCAGCAGGTTTTCCAGCATAGTAAAGTGGATCGTGTTTCTGGGGGTCAAGTGGTCACCGATCAATAGAGCAGCAGGACGGATCTGGTTCTGCCCCATGTGCCTTCTGTAAGCTGTCTGCTGATTGGCTCGCATGTTTTACTGATGAGTCTTCTCCATCTTTGAACAGGGTGCAAAACACAAACAGCCAAAATGTCTGAGTAAGTACATGTTTTCTTCTTTCTTGTTATCAGAGATGTGTTATTACTGTCTGCCTGAGTAACTCTTTCTATTATACCAGATATTAAGGATGGGACAATATTCTTATCTCACGATACGATTCAATATGCAATATAGGTTTCACAATTCAATACAACCAGGATACGATGTGATCAATAAAACAACAATTTAACAATGTCATTACAAAGTGACAATAATATAATTTGGATGGAGAGCTTGTGAAACTGTGATGGTCAAGAGTCTCATTAGTGATTACTACAGCAGAATAACATGGAGCTGATATCACCATTCATGTTCCTGACAGCAGAATAACATGGAGCTGATATCACCATTCATGTTCCTGACAGCAGAATAACATGGAGCTGATATCACCATTCATGTTCCTGACAGCAGAATAACATGGAGCTGATATCACCATTCATGTTCCTGACAGCAGAATAACATGGAGCTGATATCACCATTCATGTTCCTGACACAACATACAGACTGACACATTTTGTATTGCGATATATTGAATTTTGATTTCCGTCCCATCACTACCATATATATATATGTGTGTGTGTGTTTGTGCCATGGATTAGGGTTACACTTCCTACATCAGTTACCCTCTGGGTCTGTGATAAAGAGTGAGCAAAGTAAACTGAACCGACAGACAGTTTATCAAAGCAGCCATGATATCATGTGATTAATTTTCTGCATCAGTCATAGTTGTGTTTTTATAACAAATTTTGGCAGATCTAATCTAACCTCTAATCTCTCTGGCAGGGGAAAGAAAATGACCTCCAGCCGCAGGCATCATCTGAAGGTGAGGTATCTTTATTTGTCTTCATTTATCTTTATTTATCTTTATTTATCTTTATTTATCTTTATTTTAAGCACAAAATCATCGACTCGTTAGCAAGTGTCCAGTCTGTCAGTGTTAATCTGATGAATGACTCGACAAACCGGCTCATGTTGACATTACAGCAGAACAGACGGCAGAACCTCGCCTGACAGCAGATAATAATTTGAATCAAATTTCACACAGTGGCAGGAAGAAACAACAGCGGTCAAAACACAATAAGGGCTCATCAGTTTAGAATTTGAAAGTTGAAGTACCATTTCAAATCCTTTACTCAAGTCAGAGTATAAAAGTACATGGTGTTAAATTGACTTAAAGTATAAAAGTAAAAGTAGTCGTCTAAAAAAGTCATTTCTAATGTTCTAAATTCTGAATCCCAGATGAGAAAGAGTCTGTAGCTCAAATCGCGAACGTTAATTCTAGCTCTCTCTCTCTCTCTCTCTCTCTCTCTCTCTTGTTGCTTCTCTCTCTCTCCCTTTCCCTCCTTTTTGGTGTCGTTCTGGCTGAACAAGCAGCCAATCACATCTGGCTCTTGATCAGCTGCTTCCATCGAAAAAAAAAAAAAAAAATCAGTTGATAATTTCCCGAGAGTAAAGAGTCTGTTTTGAAAATGTAGTGAGAAGAAAGTCTAGATTTTTCTTTTGAAATGTAAAGAGAAAAAGGATAAAGTCTTCGGTGAAAGAAAACGAAAGAAAGTACAGATACTTGAAAATCTTAAGTGAAGTAACAAAGTATTTTGACTGTGTGACCTCCCTCCTTCATGTTTCCCCCTCTGTCCCGCAGAGCTTGATGCTGCAGATCGCTGCCACCTGGCTGGAGAACGAGAAGAAGGAGCTTGAAGAGGCGAAGGAAGCCTACATGGCGGAGAACTGTCCCGCCCCGGACCTGGACGGAGACCAGGCCGCCCTCATGGTGAGACCAGCAGCAGGATCCAGGGTTCCACCCAGACGGGTTCCTGAAAGACGATATTTTCCTACTGAAGCTGCGGATAGCTTTAAATCTGGCCATTTTCTTTTTTAAATTCTTTATTTAGGGATAACAGGGATTTAAATTACCAGAGACATAAATCAATACAGTAGAGATATTGATAAGCAGAGGTTTTACACAGTTGAATTGTATCATTATTCACATGTACAATTTTCCTCTTTCCTTCCCAAAATCCTTCTAAATTTTTTTTATTTATTACAACAATTGTAGGTTTCTAGAACTTTGTACAGGCTGAGAAAGGTAAATCTGACCATTTTCATGCCAAAAGCTACCAGGTATTCAGTTTTCTTATCATTAGGGTGGAAAAGCCTCTGAAACATTTAGAGCATCATGGGAGTGAACAAGGAACATGTTCTCTAAGTAGCGAGTAGCAAACACCGTAAACGAAGCAGCTGTAATCTCACTTATGCTCTAAATTCAAGAAGTTTGATTACAAAACCACCAGCAGCCCAGCGGGAAACAGAAGGTGAACATGATGTTAGAGGAGTGTGTGTGTGTGTGTGTGTGTGTGATATTTTAATGGCGTGTTTGTTTGTGCGTCAACAGGAAATCTGCAAGAAGCTGAGCCAGGCCATCGACAAGATCGATGAGTCGAGGTACGACGCCGAGGCCAAAGTCAACAAGACTGACAAAGAGGTAGAGTGAGACCTGAAAACCCACAGCAGAGCGGACACAGCTGTTCCTCTCCGACTGACTGACAGAACTCTTGATACATGAGGATGTCTGAACTCATGCATTTTAAAGGAGCTTTACATTTCAAAGCCAGTTATTGTCGAACTTTGCATTGTTTGCGACTGTACGAGGCAAAAGACTTCTGCTGATAAGTTTGTTATGTTCCTTCTATTTTACAGCATAACTTTAAGAAAAGTGCTTCACAGAGCAGAGCAGTTATTTAGTCAAGTATGAAGTTGTAAAATCATATTTTTCTAAAAAAAAAAGTGAAAAAAATAGGCCAATTTCATTTGTCTTCAGCAGAAATAATTAAGAAATAATCAAGAATATTTTCTTTTTTTGCGGCCTTTTCAGCAAATGTCTTGTAGACTGGTGTAACGATCTCAGTCCTGATCCAGCAAATCAGTGTTGTTGGTTATCCATGAACTTCCTCTAGTTCACACGGCTCCATTAGAACGCCTCAAAACCTGCTTTCTTTTTTGGGGCTGTGGGAGAAACTAATGCTAAAGTTCCCCAACCTCAGACCGGTTTGCGACAGACAGAAATCACACGGCTGAATGTTTCTCTGCCACCAGATCGAGGAGCTGAAGCTCAAAGTGGTGGAGCTGGCCGGAGTGAAGAAGCCCGCTCTGAAGAAGGTCCGCATGTCCGCTGACGCCATGCTGCAGGCTCTGCTGGGCGGAAAACACAAGGTCACCATGGACCTGAGGGCCAACCTGAAGCAAGTGAAGAAGGAGGTCAAAGAGGAGGTGAGGAACGCTTCCAACAAACAAGCAAACACCAGAGTTTACAGCTAGTTCTTAATTGGAAATGCTGGAATCCTACTATAGAATCTTAGAGGTCCAGTTGTCCAAACGCAGTGTCATAAAACTCTGAACCTCAGCTCCATGTTTTGGACAGGAATCCAGTTCAGATCAGGTTCCTCCTCCAGTAAAGGATTCTGGTCCAACAGCAGGAACTGTTCCACCTGTTGGTCACATGGAAAGGTTAGCTAACGCTTCGGTTTAGCAGCTGAAACAGTTAGCTTCAGGTTTTACTCACAGTTCAGTAAATGAAAACTTGTTGTCATGAGTTGGGAGTTGAACCATCCGTCCCCCCGACCTCCGACCTCCACACCCTGACTGTCCACCGTCAAACTACTTCCTGTTTCTAGTCCTGTCTCCTCCTCCGTTTCCGGGCATTACTGCGTAAATTAACGTCCTGAATTTTAAAGAGTTGCCAGAAGTTCTCCTGCTCTTCCGGTGAGCGGTTCCTCTGAGGAGCTCTGGGTTTCCAGGTTCTAAACAGATCCGTGTTCCTCTCTCCTCAGAACACAGAGGCGGGCGACTGGCGTAAGAACATCGAGGACAAAGCCGACAGGAAGAAGATGTTCGAGTCTACCTAAAAACATCCTGGGTCCCGGCTGGCAAGGACAACAGGGACAGAGAGGTTTTCACCCGAGGTCTGAGTGACTGAATGTGTTTCCAGTAGGCGACGCGGGGACGAGCTTTACATGTTTCTTGTTTCTTTTTTGTTTTTTTGGTTGTTTTTGTGATACCGCCGCACCGTGAGAGACGAACGTCCGTTTTCGACTGAAGCAAAGCAAACGTCCTCAGTCTTCATGTTCACAGTTCAGAGTCTGACTCAGGAACGCATCTTCAAAATGTACAGGTTTCTTGGAATCATTTCGAAATAAATGTTTTCAAGTTAAGACTTCATTTGTTCGCTACTTTTATCCGCACATCTAGTCCTTCTTGATTTTTTACCCCTAGTTTCAGGTACAGCTTGACTGACAGGTTTTGCTTTTTCATCAGAAAAGGAAGATACTTAGCAAAACTCTTGGGAATTGACTAAAATCTTAGAAATTAAGTTATGTGTCTGTGCCAGTTTGCAGGTTTGGTTTAGGATTCACCTTAGTTTCTTATCATGGAATAGCTTTGGACCAGATCGCCCCAAAATATTACCAACCAAAGAAGCTCTTTGCTCGATTTTGGGAAATCACTTCAGTTCGTTACATGAGAGGAACGAGAACTTTTGTTTTTCTGGAACGGTTTACAGAACAGACAGATTTTACAGAAAACTGTTTTATCAGTTTTTGTTGCAAACACAAAGCCTGGCATAGTTCATTAAGACCAATTCATGTTGGATGTTTTAAGTGTTACTGAGACATTTGACTTTAAAATCAATGGTTCACATATTCATTACATCTGTATACGAATTTTCTAGGGCAGATTATTTTTGATTTTGGAATAAACTGAGTTATTCCTAAAGCAAAAAAAATAGAAAGGTGTAACCTCCTGTGAAACTTCTCACTAAAACACAAAAAACCTCAAGATGTCAGCATTGCTCGCTCTATCTCTCTGCATGAAGATCAGATTAAAGCGTCTGCAGTGAAAGTGGTGAAGTGACATCTGAGCTGCTTCGTCCTTCAGTTCAGAGAAAAGTTCAAATGTCAAGTCGAGTTTTTATGACAATATTTGCAATTTGTAACAAACCATATCAGAAATGTGGAGTTTTGCTCCAAAATGAAATATCTACTATTTGAAAAAAAGAAAAAAAGAAAATGAAAACAAATTATGGTACTTTTTTAAAGAAAGGTACTGTTGGTGACTGAGGTGTTTGGCTGGCAAAATGACAATAGTTTTGGATGAACTTGAGATAATGATTTGTTTTAATGAAATGGATACATAGAGTTTTGGAAATTTTGCTCTCACAATAATCTTTACTTTCTGGAAAAAAGTTAGAACTCAAACTCAAACTTAACAGCACAAACATCAGAAACTTCTTTGCTTGTAAAATAATGTGTTTACGTTAGTTTGCTGTGACTTCAGTTAATGTCAGGATATGTATATAAGTATGTATATAGTAATATATGAAGAGTTCAGGTTTCAGTTTAGACAATACATTGACATTAACAAACATGTAGAACAACATTACTTAATGCAGTTGTTTATTGTGCATTTAACATTAACTAATCTTTGTTAATGTCACTGTTCATGCTTAATTCATGTTAGTAAATGCATTAGCTAACATTAGTAACAAACATGTACCTTAATTGGTAACACTTTACAATAAGGGTCACTAAGTTAAGGGTTAGTTAATGCTTAATAAGCATTAACTAACACCATTAGTTAACTGTTAATTAAGGGTTAGTTAATGCTTATTAAGCATTAACTAACCCTTAATTAACAGTTAACTAATGTGTCTGGTAATCAGTTACTAATGGTGTTCATGTTAACTAAGGTATTAATTTATACATTATTTAATAGTCATCTTTATAAACTATCAAATAATGTATAAATTAATACCTTAGTTAACATGAACACCATTAGTAAATTACACATTAGTTAACTGTTAATTAAGGGTTAGTTAATGCTTATTAAGCATTAACTAACCCTTAGTGTACCCTTATTGTAAAGTGTTACCCATTAATACAGTTCATGTGCATTTAACATCTAATCTTTGTTAATGGTGTTATTCATGCTTACTCATGTTAGTAAATGCATTAGACACACTTAATGTAAATCTAATGTTTATGCTGCAAGTTAATATTCTGGGGTTTTTAGATATTGATCATCACATGTTGAACAGGTGAATGTCTTCTGTTCCTCAGTGAAACTTCATGTTAAGAGTCAGACTGTCTTCAACACGTCCAGTTTGTTCCTTGATCTCCAGTTTGATCCACATTTGAACCTGAAGCCTCAGATCAGCTGTACAGTAAGAGTCTCACAAGGAGGAAAGTTTAGGAGCGCGGGGTTGGGCTGGATGTATTTCAGGAGCTCGCCGGCCTATTGGTCTGACTGGGAATCCATTTCCATAAAGAGGATCTGGGCATTTGCTGAGGCATCGCAACACACCATATATACCCTATTTCATTTTTCACTGTCTGTGGCTTGGCAGTGTCTCCTTTTCTTCCACCCAGTGTGTCTTGTCCTCTCCTTCCTCCTCATAGGTGAGAAATCTTCCTTATTTCTTTTTATTTTCCAGTCTCTTTTAACCTGATTCTCAGAGAGCGGCATCTTTATTCTGACCGAGAATATAAAATCTGCAGAGACACTAGAAGCTAGACTCATTTCTGCACAGCATCATTTAAACGGATTGGCACAGTCGACCTGGAGAGGGAAACACTTTGACCCGTCTGACATCCTGACTTCACTGTAGATGTTTGCTGGTGACATTTGACCTTTTCCTGACAGACCTGAATTTATGTGACTTGTTCTTCAGTGTTTTCTGTTGCGTTCGGAAGTAGAAAGTGATTGAGACCCTGTCAAGAGAAGAAGGCGAAGCGTTAAAGCTTCACCTCAGTGAACGGACGAGGTCGAGCGGTGACAGCAAATAGACAACACCGATGTTCTGAATAATCTCTTCGCTGGGTTTTGACCAAGTTTGTACCAAAATTATGAATGCAAAACAACAAATGTTTTTATATTTGAATTATTTAAGTCCCTCAAAGTCCTGATGTTTCCAGTTACCTTGGATGTGAAAATGTTATAGAAAAGGTTACTGATTCTGATACGTTCCCATCTAGGATTACAGCGTACAGCCTGACAGTCAGACTGGATTATGAAAAATATATATATATGTTAGGCTAATAGACTTTATTTATGGCTTAATTTATCTGACTAAATGTTTTAGGATTGAGTAATTTTGAATTTGGATTCAAACAAATTGAGTGAAATTGGCTTTGCCATTCTCTCGCGTATTGATGTGTGATAAGTTTAGTGTTATTTTGTTACTAACTAGCTACTGACACTGTGGGATGATGGATACTTTGTTTTTTGGGTTTTTTTTGAGGCAGTGAATTCAGGTCTGTTGGGATGTCATGTATAAGCAGTCATCAAAGATGAAGAGTTTTGTTCCAAAATTAAATAAAATAACCTGACAAAATGATTGATAGTGCAGAATTTAAATCAAATTTTGTTGCTTTTCAATCAATTTCTTTATAACAAACTGTGCCACAGAAAGGAAACCTAAGTGAACGTTAAGAGAACCTTTTTCCAGAGTGGAACCTGTATATTTTAGAGATATAGATTGATGAACTTCAGGTAATGATATTTGACCAAAATGGATACATAGCATTTTGGAATTGAACTCTTCACATGATCTGGTCATAAACAGCGAGGCGCGACATCTGATACTCGCCTCCCAGTTTAGTTCAGTCGACGTCTCGGAGCTTCAGCTGTGGACCGGCGTCACGTTACTGTAAAGAATCCACACACAGACTATTCCCATCCGCCTCCATCTCTGTGGCAGAACATGCTGAGCTCAGCAACTTCAGACCAAACTGCCATCTTCAGCTAGAGAGCCGCTGTGTTGAGTGAAGTCAAAAGAGACAAGTGTTTTCTGCCCAATGTGTTTCTATTTGTCTTCCTGCAGGTTGTGAACCGCAAAAACTGCCAAGATGTCTGAGTAAGTCTGATCCTCTTATGTCTGAATATTCACTAAAACTGATTTGATCCATCACTGTCAGCAACACAACAAAACACATTTAGCCAATTTACTTGTATTGCTAAACTGCAAAATTGTCCATCTGAGCACGTCACTTCATCTCTATTATTGAAGTCTTAAAATCGTATTTTTCTGAAAACAAGTGAAAAAAAATGCCAATATAGGCGAGACTAACTTTTTTCCATGCAACTCAACTTTTTTTTGTTAATCAACTAATATTACCCTGAAATAAGTGCAGTGATTTGCCTTATTCCAAGATATCAAGAAACTGCTTAAAAAAATGAAGCGATCTCACCCCATGATAGATTTATTTTGCTTGTTATGAGAAAAATATAATTTTTCCATGTCAATCTGACAATACACACAATTCCTTTCTCCTAACAGGAAAAAGATGACATCCAGCCGCAGGCATCACCTGAAGGTAAACCAACACACTGAGGAAACTTATTTCTACATTCATTAATGCTGTTGAAGGTCCTTACTGGATAAAAACCAAACTGAAAGTGTCTTGGCCCTCTGGGCTTTGGAAGATCTGCCTGAAGAGATTAGGCTTGAAAAGTCAGTGTCAAACATCTGAAAACACATTTCTGTCTCCACAATGTCTGCCTTTTGTAGCTTGACCAGCATGTGTTTTAGAGTTTGTCCAATAGCTTTTTGAAAAAGTTTGAAAATGCAGAAACCCAAAGATAGCAGAATTTTCTTCCAGCCTATAGAGGAGCCTGTAATCCTTCAACTGAAGTTAAAACAGGAAAATCAACAAAACTGCAGTTATGAGGTTTTCATCCCACAGCAGTCATACTTCAAATCACTTCTTAAAACACATTTCTAGACAGAATCCCATAGAACTTGTTTTTACCTGCTTTACCTCAGTTGTATTTCCCTGATTCTTTCTTCTGTGATGCTGTTTTTGATGCATGTCCACTAATTTTCTTAACGGGTAGTATTAATTGCTGTCGTATTGTTTGTAAGGCACTTACTACCTCGTGTGTTTGGCCCTGCAGAGTCTGATCCTGCAGATCGCTCTGGGCTGGCTGGAGCAGGAGAAGAAGGACCTCGTAGTAGCGAAGGAAGCCTACATGGCCGAGCACTGTCCCGCCCAGGACACGAGCGGAGACCAGAGCACCCTGATGGTGAGAGGGAGGCTGCTTTCTGCACCGCAGCGTTGACTCCAAACACTAAACCCCCTCAAACCAGTTAAACCAATAGAAATGACCATAGCCACCTATTCACTGGTCAGGGAAATACCGGTGTTCAAGATGCACCATGTAGCTTTTTAGCATCAATAAATCATCACCATATGGGCATATAAGCATCAACTTCACCTCTCTTCTCTGGAGGTTGTCAAAAGGCATTCTGGGCAACGGCAGGTTGAGAGAAAGTGGGTTCACCAAAAAAGTAAACGACAACACTTCATCGCTAAATAACTCCTGGAATGTGTTGAGCATCACAGACTGATGAGATCTGACAGCGAGGAGGATCAGAGGGAGTTTTCCTTTCAGTTTGTACAGCTGATTGTTTTGACTCAGTCCTTAAGAGTTCGTGGCTGTCTCCTGTTTTTGGCTCCAAGTTGCAGTTTGTGAGGATTACACAGTTTAGAGCATCCATAATGGTAAATACATGTAACATGAGAGCGGTGTGTGTGTGTTTGCGTGTCGACAGGAACTCTGCAAGAAGCTCAACGCAGCCATCGAGAAGATCGATGAGGAGAGGTACGACGCCGAGGCCAAAGTGTCAAAGGCCGACAAAGAGGTAAACAGCCGCAGTGTGAAGGAAGGCGCTTTGTCTTTTTCTTTGACTTACTTATGTAAATTAAATATATGTACCTCTTTTTTCTTTCTCTTCTTTTAATGACGTCTGTAGGTGATTTACATACTCAAGACTTATTGATTGATAAAATTAATTTCTACATGGGGTTTTGGTGGGGTGGAGGGGGTTACGGCGTCTTATATACTTGTTTCTGTGTTGTGTTTTTCTTTGTTTCTTTCTTAATAATATTCTAAATGTTCTAAATTTTTGCATAGGTGTAAGCTTCATCTTTACAAATTATATTTCATCAAATTTTAATGCCTAACAAAGCAAGTGTCATGCTTTATCTTGTGGTGTTCCCTAAGGCTCAATTTTGGGGCCAATGTTATTTTGTCTTTACATGCTTCCTCTTGCAGATATTATTAAGAATTATAATATTTGCTATCATCAATTTGCTGACGACATGCAATTCTACCTATCTATAGCATCTGATGCTCACAAGTAACTCCCTGCTGTGGTGTATAGATCATGTCAACTTGTGGACGTCTCAGAACTTCTTACAACTAAACAAAGACAAAACAGAAGTTCTCATTATTGGTAATGAAGCACAGAGAAATTACATATTGCTTCATCTTGACATCTAGACCTATCCCTGAAGGCCAAGGACCATGTCAGGAATCTTCGTGTCATTTTTGACAGTGATCTTATTATCAATAAAAATAATTGATCACGAAAAAAATGAAGGAAGTCGCTCAGATGGTGATGCTCTGTCCTCTCACAGCTTGAAGACCTGAGGATCAAAGTGGTGGATCTGGTCGGAGTGAAGAAGCCCGCTCTGAAGAAGGTCCGTATGTCCGCTGACTCCATGCTGCAGGCTCTGCTGGGCTCCAAACACAAGGTCACCATGGATCTGAGGTCCAACCTGAAACAAGTGAAGAAGGAGGTCAAAGAGGAGGTGAGGAACATTCACATATTGACATTAATCCTTACAGAGCCGGACAGAAAGCAGCGATGCCGCCAGGCAGCACCACCGCCTCCTACAATCGGCCGCTTGTGGGCATGTCACATGCCTTTCCACTTGTTTTTTGATAGGATCATATTAACTACCAAACTAAAGTAAGAATACTTAAAAAATTTAATTTAAAAAATTCTCTGCCATGGATCAATGGAGAATAATTGTTGCTGTTGCTGCAGCTGTTTATCTACAGAGATACAGCTGTTCACAGTGATTATCAGTTTCTCCTCCATGATGAGAATATGGAACTAGGAACTAATAATTGGCGAGGAGGGATAATTTATGTGGTGGATGTTTTGCTGAAGTCTGATTGGGTAGGCGACGCGAAAAGTTAACTGAAATAAAATAAAGAGATTATGTGAAAAAAATAAAACTGATCCAAAACTCTCTTGTCTACTTGTAAAACTAACTAAACAAAAATAAAAATATGGAAACGTTTTTTGTTTCTCTCTTTTGGTTTATGGAGAGGGTAAAAAAGAGAATGAATTTTGGGCAGAGAATTCTTGGCTATTTTTATTGAATGCAAATTGAAAAATTAATGTAAAACATTTTAATGTATGATTTATTGTTATATACAATTGTAATATACAAACTACCTGTTATGAACTTCAATCATTACACATTTGAAATTAACCAGTCCTCCCAAAAATACTAAAACTAGAACTAAATGAAACTAAAACTAAACATTTGTAAAAAAAAACAACAACAAATAAATAAATACAAACTAAACAAAAACTACCAAACCCACATTGAAAATGAACTCAAACTAAACAAATTTAAATAAAAATAGAAAACTAAGAAAACTAAAGAAAAATCCAGGCCAGTAAACCTAGCTGGGATTCCTAGGCTCTGTACACTCACCATGTAAATACATTTTTATATTTTTAGCATCAGCTGGCCTTTGTTTTTTTACCTTTATGGTGTGCAAATTCTTTATAATCTTCTATTGTTCTGAGTTTTTGACTTTTTTTTATTATTTTTTTAAAGAGAGTGCAGACTAGTGATGCGCAGGTCAGGTTTTTTTCAACCTGCGACCGCCTGATCTGACACATAAACATATCTGAACCCACCCAAACCATTTTCATACACATAAAATAACGACCCCAAAATGATCCGCCAATCCGAAAAATAAATAAATAAAAAAAAGATTCAGGCAGCCAGACAATTTTCCAAAGGCTCTTGTGTAACTAAGGCAATTACGTTTAAATTTAATTATTTAGTGATTAATTAGTGATTTAGAGTAATTTAGCGTATAATTACATTGTAGGCCTATGTGTACTGTGTGTAGCCTATTTGACCCGTTCTCAATATTATCTTCAACCCGCCCGCTGATAAACCCGTCGGTTTCAGATTGACCCGGGCATCACTAGCGCAGACATTTTCTCTTACCTGTATGTTTTCTCTAACCTGTGACTGTCTCTCCTCAGCCAACAGAGGCGGTCGGCGACTGGCGTAAGAACATCGAGGATAAAGCTGACAGGAAGAAGATGTTCGAGTCTTCCTAAACGCCAACGCCCGTCTCGTCTTTCTGTGTTTATGAACTCCACTTGTCTTAACTGTCGGTCGCACCAGAAGGGTTTCGGTTTTTGGTTAAGTCACACATGGCTGAGCAGCAGTAAATCATGTGAGGACTCCGGATGGGTCACGCTGGACCATGTTAAGGTTTTTTTTTTTTGTTGCACTTTGTTTGGCTGTTCCAGTGAGGAGAGGGGGGAGAGTCAGGGGGTTTAGAGGTTCACTCACCAACAAAACACACCGCTTCACAACTTCAACTTTACACATTCACACAACCTGAATTATTAAAAAATAAAGTCAAATGTGGAAGAAAAAATGTGTCAATTTGTCTACTTTTTTGTTGGTTGGTTTGTATCTTTTCTTTTCACTTCACATTCATAATAAGGCAAGGCAAGACAAACTTTATTTATATAGCACATTTCATACACAAGGAAAATACAATGTGCTTCACATAAAACAGAAAAAAAATACATAAAATGACATTAAAAACGAAAAGAAAGAAAGATGTTGAGCAGTCACTCTCACACTAGTGACACCTCTGGTCAGCCAGTATAACTTCTCTGAGAGTGACTCCCTCAATTTTTCCTCTCAAAAAGGAAATAAATTTATATGAGATCTTGAAGGATTCTTCGAAGGATTCTTCGAAAGAGCCTAGAGTCTTTCCAGTGGTCTTACCCCACCCTATAGGCAGGCCCCACAGCCCCTATAGGACTTGTAAATGTTCCTGTAGAACAATACACAGATCATCTAAACAATTACAATTATAAACTTTAAGAAATCCTTCAATCCTCCACTCCACTCATAATAAGAATCATGAATCAAAAGCATTATAATGTTATTGCTCCTCTAGCATGACGCTGTTGTCGCATGAAAACCTTGTATCTCGAAAATGTCAACTTATCAGGAAATAAGAAAGAAAATAGTTTTTTTTTTAGCTTGACCACCATGGAGTTTAGAGTTAGGTTGTATTAATCACATCAAAACAAAGTGACAAAATGCTTAACAGAGACAAAAAAATAAGACAGAAGCACAGAAAAGAGAAATACAATCTAAAAATCACCAAAATTGGAACTACAAGGTTTTCACCCACAGCAACAATATCATCAATGGATAGAGACAATATCAAGAAGTAAATTTAGTTAAGTAAAGTTTTGTCTTGCAGTGAAGATTTATCACATTACAGTATTTTTTCATTTTTAATTTGTTTTGATACATGTTTGGGATCCAACAAAATATTCACTTAGAATGCAATCAACCGGAGTCAAATATCTTTGGTCTAAATAAACAGAAAGTCAAGCCCGTTTTCTTTTTCCCCATTGGTGTCAGTGTGGCTCACTGGTGTTACAGACTGTCCTGTAACCAGAGGGACACAGGTTTGATTCCTCTCTGGGTAAGAGCAGAGACAAAACACTGCAGCACAAACAGAACTGATCCACATGAGCAGACCAGACAGGTGACAGTTCCAGGGTTTCAGCAAACTTTACAGGAGAGGAGAGCCACAACAACTGGTTTGTTAACAACAGTTTGTTAACTATAGAATATCTTCTGATAAGCTGACAGCTTTCACTTAATAAATATATATATACGTATATATACCTTCTGATCCACTATATAATTTTTGGTCTTTTTGCACGTGTGGATCTTTCAAAAGAACATTGTTTTCCTGTGGAAGTCGACTGTCATTTTCTTAAGAACTGTCAATCATTTCACCTCAGTCCTCAGTTGTGCTGTCAATCAGCAGGGAAAGAGCAGGTGTTGATATTTAGTTAATTGAGTCTGTGATGTTGTGGAAGCCCCGCCCCTTCCTCTTCACCTCACCTGGGACGGGACTGGGTGTTTTCTGTCCAGTAGAGCTGGAAAGAAAAAACTCTATTGACTCTGTGTGACTCAGAGTTTCTACACTCTCTTCTTGTTACAGGAACAAATGCTTTTTATTTCCTCTAAAATCTCCAACACAGGGTTCAGTTTGTGTGTTGAGTCACTGAGGCAGGAAGTCAGTTCAGTGTTGGTTTGGTTGTGTTTTTAACTCACATCTCATCTGTCACACAAACTGTTGTTTTATTCAAATCTACCAACACTGGTTTGAACAGAAAGTGAGTCTATAGGAATATTGAACACATTTCATGTAATCCAATTTTCTAACTGGGATCAAAAGAGAATCTTATAAAATTTAGGTATTTTCAATTCAATTCAATTCAATTTGCTTTATTGGCATGAAAGGTTACAATGTTGCCAAAGCATGAAGGTACAGTGTGTGTATGTGTGTGTGTGTGTGTGTGTGTGTGTGCGTCTGTGTGTGTGAGTGTGTGTGTGTGTGCTGGGTTAGCACTCCACCATATGACTATCAATAGTCTTCAATAGTTCTTTGTCTTATATTGAGTGAATTCAGTATGTTGTGATCAAACAACCTAGGTTTAAGTAAATATTTTACTCAAATTAACCGGGTGAAATACTTTGGGGAGTGTTTCATAAATGAACAATCCTTGATGATATTTTTTGGCATCACTTTGCTCATTATTCCCATTTAGTTGACTAATCAGTCTTACATTTGGCTTCTGCTGAACATCAACAGCACTGAACGCACTTCATTCAACCCACAGTTATTCTGTCTGCATGTACGCATAATACTCAGATCAGGAGAGTTAAAGGACTCTTGACATTTTGGGACTTCTTACCCAATATCTGACGAGAACCTGATCAACACCAAAATCATGTCTGTGTCTCTGGTAGATCGTTCTGTCCAGTAGGCATGCTAACGCTTTAGCATAGGCTAAGCTAATCGTAGGCAACTAGCATTATCCTGACAGTGAGAAAATGAGAAGTTGTAGCAGCTCTAAGGCTGATGGTTAGTTAGTTTTAATGATGTAATGAGGCTTTTTTAGGTGATCGGTAAAAGACAGAAAAGATGCACTTTGAATGACAGCAGATCTCTCTTCCTGTGTAACTTGTTTTGTTTACGCAGGAAGTGCGCAAAGTTAGCAAGACAGCTACAGTTTTATGTAGTGTTGATTTGTAATGGACTTCATTAATGAATTGAGATTTTGTTTTCAGAAGTTAATAAATCTACAGGCCATAGAATAAATAATAAAGCCAATTTTGTACTGCTAAAAGGTTTATCTTCATATTTTGGATAATCGCCTACGATTACCTAGCACACTGCATGCTAAAGCGTTAGCATGCGCAGACAGAGCGATCTACAAGACAGATGGCTTTGGTGCCAAGCCTCTCGTCACATATTGGGGTAAAGAGACCAATGGACCAAACTCCCAAAAAGTTGTATACCGTATTTCCTCTAATATTGACCCGGGCCTTTATTTCCCTCAGCTGCAGAGGGTACCAGGCCTTTATTGGAAGCAGGCTTATATTAGAGACAGGCTTTATTTCTAATTCCCTCTGTTTGATAAGAATATTTGCTCATATTTTAGTACGAAGCCTCCTTGTTTTCTGATCTGCTTCTGTTGGGGTTCGTTAGGTAGCCGTTTTTTTGTTACTGCAACGCATTACCGATAATTACAGTAATCGACGACGGCAGAGACTTCCGCCGGCCGAGCCGTCTTGTGGCATACTGCCATCTTGTGGTGCTTGTACGTTACTACAAACTACAGTTACATTTTATAACAGGCACCAGGAGTTTACCGATATCCACCGTTGTTTTTTCCTTTGTTTTTTTCCCTGGCCTGTATTTGGGGCCGGCCTTTATTTGTTACTGCGATGCATTACCGATAATTACGGTAATCGATGACGGCACGCTCCAGAGACTTCCACCAGGCACCAGGAGTTTACCAGTATCCACCGTTGTTTTTAGCTGCGACCAGCAGCTCTATAGCTCGCTCTGTCAGTCGGTCGGTCGGTCGGTCGGTCCACAAAAATTTCCCCACCCTTTGGTGGCCTATAGCCGCAAAGTACGTGGTCGCAGCTATTGCGAATTCACGCATGTTTCCTTTGTTTTTTTCCCCGGCCTGTATTTGGGGCCGGCCTTTATTTGTTCTGTCGACCACGGCCCCGGACTTTATCGGAGACCCGGCTTTTAATTGACTACCGGCCACTATTAGAGGAAATACGGTAGTCCTTTAAGAGTGTTAATGCTCGGACTCACTCCCCCCTGGTCCCTCGACCCTCGCCCCCCTCCCCCGGTCCCTCAAACCCCCCCAGCACCCCTCGCCCCCCTCCCCCGGTCCCTCACCCCCCCTCCCTCTGTCCCCTCCCTCAGCCCTCAGACGCCTCAACACTCCTTCTTTGGTCAGCTCAGCCTGGTTCCCCCGGCCGCCTGCCCGCCTGCCGGCCCGGAGCAGGCAGGAGGTCCCGAGCCTCTAAAGTTTCCTCCGAGGAGCTCAGATGTTCGGCGGAGGCTAAGTTTAACCTCTGGGCCTCCTGGGAATGTGAGGAGATGCCACACAGTTATATTTGGAGGCCGTGACTTCACTCACATCACACATGCTGCGCTCTGAAACACTCCATTTTTCAGCAGCTCATATGGAAATTCACCATCGCCGGTCTGCCTGTTCATCCTCACAGCAGCTGACTGACTGTTCACTTTAATTGTTTTAGTGTTATCATCAAAAATACCTAGCTAGTCTTTAATGGAGTTAAGTTATTGTAAACCAACAAAGAAAACACGCTGACATTTTCAAGAGCTACAGTAGGTGTCCCCAAACTTTTGACAGGCAGTGTAAAATATACATTACATTTAATCAAGAGCTCAGGAAATAAAACATCATGTGATCATATTGTACTGTAGATCTAAACATCCAGAAACTTCAACCTGGATCAATAAACTTCAGACAGAAAATGTTTCCAAACCCTGAAGGGAGAAGCAGCTGCAGAGACTGAGGAGTGAAATCTGACTGGATCGGCTTTCAAAAATTCTGCTAAGGTGTTCTCGTTTGTCATATTTTTGTCAATACTATAGTGAAATAAAATGAATATGGTCATGGTACTGATGGTGTCTGTTTTACTCCACAGTATAAAATTCTATACTGTAAGTTTTGTTCCCAGTTTGGTTCAGTTTTGAGTGTGACAAGGCAAGGCAGCTTTATTTGTATAGCACATTTCATACACTGAGGCAAATCAAAGTGCTTTACAGAGTAATAAAAAATACAGTAAAGGTAAAAAAAAATTACAATTAAAAAGTGCAAACGTACAGACAAGAGATCACAAGATAAAAGACTTAAAAAGTAAACTAGTGCAGTTCGAATCAAGTGAAATAGAAAGATAAAAGAACACAACAAATACTCCCACTTTCAGATGCACACTGTGAGTGAACCCATATGTTTTTCTTTAATTGACAGCACTTCTGATCAGAAATCCAGAAGGGTTACGGTTCCTCACACTGAATGACAACTGTGACACTTTCCTTGACAGTTTAACCGATCAGTTTTTTATTTTTAAAATTCACACAAGAATAATTGGATAAGTGGTGTTGGGCATCAGAACTGTGCGACTGTTTTGACGTTCATACTGCAGCATCTAGAGAAAAAAAACAACACTGATGTCCAAAAAATCTGAAATCCAAAACAACCAAACTTTTTTTATTTTTTTTTGTTCCCGTCGAGCCCGGCCGGTGCGGACGCCGCTCGGCTGAGCGTGTGCAGATGATGTTTGGGCGGTGATGTCATGAGGAGCCGAGGTTTCTGGTTTATTTCAGCAGATGTGGGAGCGGCTGGCTGAGCGTTTATTAGCCTCACCGACGGCTTCGACACATTAAAATGCACGAGGATTGTAAAAAAAAATAGGCCGGTAATGTTTTCACAGGTACAGATGTCAACCGGCAGGAACACATCTGCACATGTGAACGATGTGCCGCCGCTCGCGTTTACATCGGACCGGTCTTTACTCTGCTGCAGAGAACAGGATTCGTCTATTTGTCTGAAAACTGACAAAGGCGTTTTTTCTCTGCTGGAGGAGTTTCAGGCTCAACAGTTTGCATTTAAACATCCAGTGCAATGAGTAAGGAATCAGTAAGGAAAAGGAGGTTTGATGTAGATTTGTAACACAGTGAGCATCGTTTTGTTCAGTTGTTGCTGGTCAAGATTCAAGACCTGTAGACAAACAGAAGAAACAAACACATCAATAAAAGCAAAGATCTGCACAAATCTCCAGTGTCCATCTTGGCCTCGTCCTTTTCTTATCTGCCGCCTATTTTAAAAGTTTTAATCTATCTCTATTTAATCTGCAACAAGGGACTCTGAACCTCCTCCCAGAGGGCAGTAAGCTGATACTCAGGGTGTTAGAACATGGGATGGGTCAGTAACTCTCCTGTTGGCTTGCCTTAGAGTAGCCTGTTCGTAAGTAAACTGCAAGGATGGATGCTGTCTTACCCCTATAGACAGTTCAAAGCCTGTAGGACTGAGAGGGAGCCGATCCTTCCCCTGCAGACAATATTTCTATCTTTGGGAACAAATCTCCAGAGTTGGAACTTCGGCAGACTTCTAACAAACGGTTAAAGTTAACAGAGAACAGATCTTTTTTTTTTTTTTTTTTTTCAGCTCCAACAAAAGAAGAAAACGTCCATCAGATTCCTCCAAACTCCTCCTGCAGCAGAATCCAAGTGTTTTGTAGCCAAACGAGACGCACTGTTCAATATTTCCCTGACCCAAGAATGATCATGATGACAGAGAAGTGAAGGGGTGAGAATTAAATCGGGGAGAAAATGTGTTTTTTTTCTTCTGCTGTTCCCACCGCTGACCTTTGACCCCGTGTTTCCTCATCGTTAGTGTTATCGGGCCGTAGGGACGCGAGGCGGCGTGGGACGGATCGCCTCGTCACGCCGCGTTAACAAAACCCCCGAAGGTTCATAGCCGCCCGGTGAGCTCATCCAGTTTGTGATGTTGTCACGGTTCAGTCTGGAGGTTCTGGGCCTCTGCACTGCAAACAAACCTCCAACTCAACAAGTCATTTAGTCGTTTAATTTCTTAAAACAAATGAAACAATCTGCCAGTGCGGTTATATAATTTCACTTGTTTCCAATGCAAATTAGTGCTGAAACGATTAGTCGAGCAACAGAACATTAATAGATTATAATTTTGATAATCAATTAATAGTTTTAGTCATTTATCAAGTAAAAATACCAAACATTTTCTGGTTACAGCTTCACAAATGCTGAGATTTGCTGCTTTTCTCAGTTTCATATCATTACAAAATGATATGAAATGAAATGATATGATGATACATTTTTTGGCTGCTGGTCAGAGGAAGAAATCTGAAGAATCACTTCGGGAACTGTGATGGACATTTGGACATTATTTTTGGTATTTTATAGACTAAATGATTAATCAATTAATGGAAAAAGAATCAACATATTATTCAATAATAACTAATCGACAGTTTCAGCCCTAACGCAAATCAACTTGTTTGAAGAATTTAGTAGAATCAAGAGTCATTTTCTTCTGCCTTATTCTGACTGGTTTCAACAGACTGACTTGTTTCATTTCTAGAAAACTCCTGAAACAAGTGAAGCTGCATTGGAAACAAGTGGAGTTATCTCTCCTCACTGCAGAATGTTTCTCTGGGTTTAAGAAAAACACGATTAGAAGGGGAAATATGAGACTTGATTTGAGATTGAGATGTACATTTTTTGCAGTGTGGGTCCTGGGCAGGAGGGGGGGGGCGGGGGGTGGGGGGGGGGGGGGGGGGGGGGGGTAATTAGGGGTTGACGTTCACACAAGCCCCGGGTCTCTGGGGCAGGAGGGCAGAAGGCAGCGTTCCTATCCGGGTTCGACCGATAAGGCTTTCTGAAAACCGACACCGGTATTTTTGGATTGAAGCTGCTGATAACCGATGATGTTTTGTGCCGATGATCAATAATCTATAAATGATCTTTGGCTTTGTGTGGCCGAATATTATCAAACATATTGATGCATATTTGTGTTGAATCCAATCAAAATTAGAATCAGTTCAGGTTAAGAGCTTCCCATGGACATCCAGTGTAGTATTGATCAATTCTACAATAAATGCTGCATGTAATCAATCAAACCGCATCATATCCATCAGATCAGACTAGACCAGATCCCATTTTTAATTTAAAAAAAACAACATCGGTCCCAGATATCAGTCTGCTGGAACAGGAACTTTTGGTTTGACCACAGGAGGAAAAAATGGAGAAATGTTTTATTGAAGTACTGCTTCTGTTATTAACTTACATCACTTTAATACCATTGATGATGTATACTATGAATTAATATAATAATATATATATAATAAATATTCACTAAGAAGGTACTCAACTCTGTAATACAAGATTCAAGATTTCCTTTTGTCATTGTACAAGTATGTATGTGAATAATGTAATGGGTCCTTTACTCTCCACTGCATTACTGATCATGTCCTGCATTGTACTGTGTGTGTTAGTATCGACTGTGCTACTATTTTATTAATCATGAATTAATTATTTTATGTCTCTGCATCCAGTGGTGGAAAGTAACACTACATTTACTCAAGTACTGTACTTAAGTACAATTTTGAGGTACTTGTACTTTACTTGAGTATTTCCATTTTATGCTACTTTGTACTTATACTCCACTACATTTTAGAGGGAAATATTGCACTTTTTACTCCATTACATTTATTTCACAGCTATAGTTACTAGTTACTTTTCAGATCAATATTTTATTTAAAACATTTGATCATCTTTATAAAATAACTATAAAATAGCATTGTTATAGATTAGACTACCCAAAAGTATAGCTAAATTGTTAAGATTAGCTTCACATTGACAACTTTAAAATGCTGCTTACATGTACATGTATGTCAATAAATCAGTATTAATATTCCAATAATTTATGAAAAATATAACTCTCTAAATGTGGACGTTTACTTTGATACTCTAAGTACATTTTGCTGCCAATACTTATGTACTTTTATTTAAGTAAGATTTTGAATGCAGGACTTTTACTTGTAATGGAGTATCTTTACATTGTTGTATTGCTACTTTTACTGAAGTAAAAGATCTCAGTACTTCTTCTTACTTCTGTCTGCATCTCTGTCAGCTCCTGCTCTGATTCAGATCACAGCTCATGTGGATGGAGTTCAGTGGACGGTCAGTAGGGGGCGTGTTCGCTCTGTTTTAACTTTAACTCTGTCTCACTGCCTGTTTGACACTTTACCATGAAACCAAATCTGTGGTCCAGCTGGCTGAAGAAACCAGATCCTGGAGTGACATCAGGTCGGGTCCAGTTTGGTCAAAACCTGCAAATAAACTGCTGCTAAACCCTTCAGCTAGAATAGATCATAAAAAAATATGATCATCAATAGATTGTTTTTTGGGTTTAACAGAATGTTTTGAATTTAATATGCAGCCTGTTTGTCTTCTTGTCTTTTCTTCCCTCCACTTCTGTTCTTCTTCCACACTTTTATTGTTAGTATCACTGTGAAAAATGTCATTTAGTCTCATATTCAGCCTTCAAATCTTATTTTCCTTAAACCCAGAGAAACATTCTGCAGTGAGGAGAGATAACTCCACTTGTTTCCAATGCAGCTTCACTTGATTCAGGAGTTTTCTAGAAATGAGTGTCAGTCAGAATAAGGCAGATCACTGCACTGCTGTCAAGAAAATGACTCTTGATTCTACTAAATTCTTCAAACAAGCTGATTTGCATTGGAAACAAGTGAAATTATCAAACCACACTAGCAGATTCCTTCACTTGTAAGAGAATTTCTCCTCAATAACAGACTAAATGACTTGTTAAGATGGAGATTTTTGAACCAGGTCTCCCCTTTTCGTGCGGCCGCTCTGCCTGGTAAAAATCACTCCAGCAATTTTCCGTTTTCCATCTCTCGCTCTGCTGAATCAAATATCGCTCCTCAGTACTTCCTGACTGTAACCCAAGCAGATCCTACTGACTGACCCAGGCTGTAAAGTCATTTAGGGTTATTACGTCCAGCCTGCCGAGGTCATCGTAAAAGTTCAAGGAGTGCCGTTACGTTTAGTGCCTGCTCAAAATCTCATTAACTTTTCCTATTTGCCCCGAGTCGACGTCCCATATGGTTTCACTTTCTGCACAGATGGAGAGGCAGAGGTTCGCTCTGGCTCTGCTGCAGAACGCTCCGTGTGCTTCTTGTCATTTCTGGACGGATGGTGATTTATTTCTTTTTGAATTCGTCCCTCCGTCAGACGCTGTGTGACCCAGAGAGCTTCTCATAATCTGAAATTAATCTCATTCCCCAAAATCTTTGAAACCCACAATCCACTGTCAATCCATTGTCTTGTCATCAAGAAATGTCCATGGCATGTTTTTTTTGTTGTTAGTTTTTGTGTCTGTTTTTTTGTGTTGCTTTTGTTTTGTCTTTGACTTCACATCCAGAGATCTGAAAACCACAAACTGAGTCTGAGCCTTTTGTCTCCAGTGGCTCCGGAGACAAGATGCAACGCCTCCATTTTTATTCTCAAGTGAAAAAGTGCAAAACGGATTTGAGCTGCTGCTGATGCACTGGCCAATTCAAAGACGTTTTGCACTTGAATAAAAATGGAGACTTTGCATTTATACATCTCAACAAGTTTTTTCTTCCATCTGCCTCCTATCTTCAGATTTTTGGGCTGAATCGTGTGTTTCTGCAGACGGGACAACGGGAGCAGATTCAGTGTGTGAATGTGAACTCCCCAAAAATGTTGAATTATGCTTAAAAAAAACACATCTAAAGCCCCAAAACAAATACTTAAATCTGTAAATATGACTGGGGATGAGAGGTGAATAAATATTTGAAGTCATTTTTTCAACTGGAATGTGTTCCCATGACTGAATTGTGGGAATTCAGTTTGTCTTTTATTTTTTTTTTACTATACTGTTGTTTTTCCCCTCTGTTCTTACCCTTCCTGCCTTCTCATGTCGTCTTGTTTTAATTTATTTTACGAGTTTGTTGAGTTTGTTGTTTCACTTTTATTTGATTATTAGGGCACAAAACCAATGGAATATCAGCCAGGGCGAAGGCAGCGGAGGGGGAGGGACTGTTCAAAAAAAATCTGTGATGGGTTTTATTGGTTGGAATTTTTATTTACACCTACCAGTGCATGAGGTCACCGTTAAAGATTCTGTTTTCCAGGAAGGAGAGGTAGAACATAATGGGAATTCATTTCATGGAGACCTTTTAAGCTTCATCTCATGTTTCCTCCTGTTCTACCTCATCCTGCAGGAATGCCCCGCTGCCCCGTTCAGTTTAATGAGCTGCATTCCTCCGGCTGAGGTGGGACCAGCGCCGCGTCACTCCGCCGCTCCGCTCCACGCCGCCGACACGCCGTAAAGCTGTGAAATAACAATCCTGCCGTAAAAACCCATCCTGGATAACCCGTAAAACCCGAGGGGGCTCGGAGCGTCCGGGCAACAAGAACGTAAAGACTGCAGAGCGGTTCAGGTTCCTGTCCTGGTTCTTCCACTGGGAAGAAGGCCGAGAACAGCGGGCTTTAATCAGGAACCGTGGAGGTTCTCTGCAGGGTTCCACAGGTGATTAGCAAATCCAAGAATGCCATGTCGATACTTGATACTAGAACGTTCTTCCCAAGTTGTCTTGGAGAGAATGAACTTCTCAAGAACGTGAGAACAGAGACGCATCTTCACAGTTTGGGACGGACTATAGAACAGTTTACAGTTTGAGATGAGGGACAGAACAGAAGAACGTCTTTACAGTTTGAGATGAGGGACAGAACAGAAGAACAGGGAACATCTTTACAGTTTGAGATGAGGGACAGAACAGAGAACATCTGTACAGTTTGAGATGAGGAACAGAACAGAAGAACAGAGAACATCTTTACATTTTGAGATGAGGAACAGAACAGAGAACATCTGTACAGTTTGAGATGAGGAACAGAACAGAAGAACAGAGAACATCTTTACATTTTGAGATGAGGGACAGAACAGAAGAACAGGGAACATCTTTACAGTTTGAGATGAGGGACAGAACAGGGAACATCTTTGCAGTTTGAGATGAGGAACAGAACAGAACATTTTTACAGTTTGAGTTGAGGAACAGAACAGAAGAACAGAGAACATCTTTACATTTTGAGATGAGGGACAGAACAGAGAACATCTGTACAGTTTGAGATGAGGAACAGAACAGAAGAACAGAGAACATCTTTACATTTTGAGATGAGGAACAGAACAGAAGAACAGAGAACATCTTTACATTTTGAGATGAGGGACAGAACAGAAGAACAGAGAACATCTTTACATTTTGAGATGAGGAACAGAACAGAACATTTTTACAGTTTGAGTTGAGGAACAGAACAGAAGAACAGCGAACATCTTTACATTTTGAGATGAGGGACAGAACAGAAGAACAGAGAACATCTTTACATTTTGAGATGAGGAACAGAACAGAAGAACAGAGAACATCTTTACATTTTGAGATGAGGGACAGAACAGAAGAACAGAGAACATCTTTACATTTTGAGATGAGGAACAGAACAGAAGAACAGAGAACATCTTTACATTTTGAGATGAGGGACAGAACAGAGAACATCTGTACAGTTTGAGATGAGGAACAGAACAGAACATTTTTACAGTTTGAGTTGAGGAACAGAACATTTTTACAGTTTGAGTTGAGGAACAGAACAGAGAACATCTTTACTCTTTGAGATACCTGGTTGGTGTCCAGATGAGACTGTACAAACCTCTCAGCCCCGTCTGCTTTCCATCCAGGACGTTCTGTCTTCTGGGAAGCATCAAACGCTGATTAAAGCGACGTGATCTCATGACATTTCGTGAATTGAGCACAAACTCAGAAATGCAGATTTACGTGTTGTGGACCTGAATTATGTTAAGATTTACGTTCCTCCACCACAAACTGGATTCACAACATTTTCACCAGTCACAGTTAGGAGTAATCAGGTTACTGACTTCAAGTTTGATGAGGAAACTACTAACTGTAATAGAACTTATAGAGAAAGAGAGAGAGAGAGAGAGAGAGATCTACTAATCCTCATTCATTCCAGATAAATCTAAGTCATGTCAGATTTTGGCTGGATGTTCTCTTTACGACTCTTGCTCTTTACTCAGGCTTAGCTGCAAAACCCCTCGCTCCAAAAAAGTCTCACATGATTGATATGGAGAGCTTTAAACTTCAAAATGCATCATAACCTGCAGTCAGCGTCTGTTACCTCATACTTTGAATTGCAGGGTGGGTCAGGAGGAGCGAGTCATAAAGCGTCTCTGCGCCCATTAATTCTGCTTCATGTTGATTATAACGTTCAGCGTCTCGGGGGAGGAAGGTTTTATCTGGTGATTTTCTGCAGACATCTTTAAGGTTAACAAATCTTTTTAATGGTTCCTCGGGGGGGGGGGGGGGGTTGAGTTCAAATACAGAAGGCTGCTGAATACAGAAGACTTCCAACCCTTGAGAAATGTCTTCCAGGTATCCAAAAAAAAAAAATCCACTGGATTTATTTCACTGGAGTGATTTTGAACTTTGGTAGTACGTTGGCTTGTGTAGCTTCCTGGCCATGAAAACCAGTCGGAGGAAATTTAAGCCAATGGAACAAAGAAAATAATAAGTTTTCCAATAATTGTAAATAAGCAAAAAAAAAAGGTGAGAGACTATTTTTTTAATATATTGGCAGAATCTGCTTTGTCAAAGTCCTGTCTCAGTTTTTTTGCCTATTTACTATAATTATTATTATTTTTTTCAATCTTTATTGAAAAAACATTCAAATATACAAACAGTGCAGACGTGTGCTCAGCATAGTAGTATACAAAGAAACAAGAATATGAATTTAAATAAACAAATAAAAGTAATAATAATAATTATTTAGCAAAAAAAAAAGAGTTAAAGAGTTCACCGTACAGTTTGACAGTTTTATTACTTTTTTAGTGTTTATAAGTTTGAGAGTCTTAATATATTCATTAAATTCACATAAAAATCTAGTGATATTGGGGGCAACTTTTGTTATTTTGCATTTATGGACCTATTTACAATTATTGGTAAACATTTTATTTTCTTCGTTCCATCATCATACGTTTCCTCCTCCCGGATTTTGGTGTCACACTTGTTCAAACTGAAAGGTTTAATAAACATAAAGAAGGAGATTCACTTCAAAACAATTCAGCAGCAGGACTAGTTTTTTTATATATTGTCAGAATCTGCTTTGTCGGCGTTCCTTTATGTGCTAGAAGTGATTTTCAGACTGTTCCTCCAGACAATGGCAGTGAATGGAGAGAGAGAAAAAAACACAATTCTCCAGTCTGCTCTACCAGAGCAACAGATCACAGAATCACTGATTTTGGGGTTTTATCATGGAGGAAGAGACACGACCCAAGACTCTACCAGAGTCACACAGAGATTTAAAATGAAGAGTTGAAGACGTTTCACCACTTAGTTTGGATGAGTGGTGAAACGTCTTCAACTTATTTACCTGACAGATGTCTGTGTAGATTCATTTCAAACATATAGCTCAATGTACTGTATTTCCTTTAATATTGGCCCGAGCCTTTATTTCCCTCAGCTGCAGAGGGTACCAGGCCTTTATTGGAAGCAGGCTTATATTAGAGACAGGCCTTTATTTCTAATTCCCTCTGTTTGATAAGTATATTTGCTCATATTTTAGTACAAAGCCTCCTTGTTTTCTGATCTGCTTCTGTTGGGGTTCGTTAGGTAGCCGTTTTGCTACCTAACTACCTAACCTAGCCGTTTTTTAAGGGTTTATAGATTTGTGAGTTTCAGAGAACAAACTCAAAACATTAGGAACCAACAGTCTCATTAAGTTTAATAAAATCAGCATAAACTGTGAAGCTCAGCCTCCATGTTTGTGACAGAATCCAGTTCAGATCAGGTTCCTCCTCCAGTAAAGGATTCTGGTCCAACAGCAGGAATTGTTCTGGACATTTCCACCTGTTGGTCTCATGAGCAGGTTAGCTAACGCTTCAGTTTAGCAGCTGAAACAGTTAGCTTAGTTCAGGCTTTGCTCACGGTTCAATAAATGAAAACTTGTCATGAGTTGTGAGTTGAACCATCCGACCTCTGACCTCCACACCCTGTCTCAGGGTTCCTACACATTTTCAATTAAAAAATTCCATATTTTTTCCGGACCTTGATTTGTTTTGAAGATTTTGTCTGGTGTTCAATATGATTTACGCAGACAGACATCTTGCCCCTGCTAACTAGGTCATATCACTGTATAGATGAAGATTGTTCTTCACAGAGACAAATATCAGAATATGTGAGATGATTGGCAGGGTTCCTACACGGTTTCCATTTTAAAATTCCATATTCTTCCCAGACCCTATGTTCTTGACTGGATTTGATGTTGGTGGGTATTTGATATAATGCATGCTGACAGCGGCTGGGTAATAAGAGCGTCCCTCTATCTGAACATTATTCTGCACATCAACAAAAACTGTGGACTCAAAGTGGCTCTACAACAACATAAAAGCTAGAATGATGTGTGTATCGGACCTGAACCGCAACATTTTCCATACTTTTCCAGACATTTTTTTCAAATTCCCAAACTATTCAAGACCTGGAAATGATCAAATTCATTTTTAATACTTTTCCAGACTTTCCAGACCTGCGTAGGAACCCTGCTGACTGTCCACCGTCAAACTACTTCTTGTTTCTAGTCCTGTCTCCTCCAGCTGATCCTTTCTGCTGGAGAAACACATTTCTCTCTCTTTTCATACACGGAGCGAGTTATTTGCATTTTCCGACATCATGCTAATTTCCTGAAATTTCTTAAACCAGGCTGTTTTTCACTGAATCATTAACTGATTAAATGCAACGCTCCCCTAGGAAGATTTCTTACGTGCGCCAATATTGGTGTTTTGACGGCTCTATTCTTCAGACAGTGACACATCAGTATGGTATTTGCTTTTTCAAAAGGAAAACATTTCATTGTTTTGCACTGTTTTTAATCTGTCTCAGTCCATGCTTCTACTGTTTTTATTTTCTTCACAGTGGAACATAAGCAGAGTTATATTCCAAAACATTACATTTCGGGGGGGGAAATAAATCACCTGTGGTTCATCATTCAATATAAAAAAACATAGAGGATTCCCTCTGCTAAAGTGTTGCCAGCCAAAGACTGTTGCATCTTCAGCAGGAGTTGGTTTTATTTTACTTTGTCTAAGGGAAACAGTTCATTGTTCCCAGTGTTTTTCCTGAGGATGGTTTCATTATGGATGCTGTGTCACCAGATCCCTGCTGACATGGCAACCGCTCTTTATTTACCACCACAAGCAGAAATAGAGCGATTATATTCGCAAAGAAAAAGGCCTGAAGGACGGCAGCATGAAATACCAGTTTGCCGGTTGTGTGCGGACCTGCAGTGGCAACATGGCCGCCACACGTGTTTACAGTACACAGCAGACAGAGACAGACGCCTCCTTTGTCGTCCTCCTCCGGGTCGTCTTACCGCCTGTCAGCTTCTCTCCAGCCGCTCGTTTCCCCGGGTTTGATCATCTGAAGGATCGGACACTCGATCCCTCCGCAGCACACCACACATAATGAGGCTGTGGCTGCGTTCACATTACAGGCCGCACTGCTCAATCCCGATGTTTCTGCTCAGATTGTACTTTTACCTTCATGGGGGAAGGTATAGCATGGCCAGGATGTGGACTAACAGAGGCGTCACATCCTTCGTCCCACGCAGCATTCAGCTGCTTAACAAGCTCTGATCACATGGTCTGAATTTGGCACTTCTTGAACGTGCAAATTATGCTTTTTATGATGTTTTTATGATGATGTTATATTTATTATGTGCTGTCATGTATGGTTGTTGATGTTTTTGATATTCTTTTATGCTCTTTGTGCAAAGCAAATTCCCCCGAGGGGCAATAAAGGTTTAATTCATTCATTCTTTTTTTTTTTTGTTGTTTTGACTGTTCACACTCATGTTTGGAAGTGAGCCATATCTGACATCAGTGTGAACAGACTTCTGCCCTGAAACGACCCACATGCGCACATGAACAACAAAGAAACGTCATATTTGCGACAGTCCATCATGGAAAATCAAGGGTTATTTGTTGTGGGAGTCGGATGACAGTTGGTCAGCTGTTGAGGATGAGGGCAAGAAGGAGAAAAAGGGCCAAAGCTATAGCTGTGTTAGCAGCTCCTGACACTGTTGCTGTCCTTTTTTTTTTTTTTTTTTTTTTTTAAGTGAGCCGCTGCCAACAAAACAGATGTCTGTTTCACAACAACAGATATCAGATTCCTATTGGATTTCCACATATGAACGTAGACCACATCAGATCTGAATATATCCGATTCCATGTGCTTTTTTCCTGGTTACACGGTGGCAGTTGGATCCGAGCCACATGTCAGAGCCAAAAAACTGAATTGGGTCACTTGTCCCAGGCGGTGTAAATGTATCTTGAGTGATGATGACAGCGATCTGCGGCTGAGTGTGGCTGCAGCGCCGCTCCTTCAGCTTTTCAGAAATGTGCAACAGCTACTGAGCTGAAGTCCACGCAGAGAGCAAAGAGTCTGACGTGAATAAATCTCCAGAGACCAGTAACTCCACCGAGAATGTTTAGTGGAAAAAACAAACGGTTACAGCAGACTAACAAGATTCATCAGTTGGGAATCATTTTTCTCGGTCAAAAAACTGTGTTGCTCCATGGACTTCCCCACTCCAACTGAGTCTAATGATGGTGACATCAAGGATAAATGTTCTATAATAATCAACAAATATGACTACAGTACAAATGAACTATTCAATATCAGTAGTATACAGTAGACAAACCCCTGAAATATTCTGGTGTTCAGATGAGCAAAAACTGGAATGGCTGTTTAATTTTTGATGTGTTTAAGTTTGCTAACTTTATCTCAAAAGCCTGGAAAAGAAGGCAAGATAGATTGTTTAATTAATATTTATTTTGATTTTTCAGTAACACATAGTAAGCTTCTCTCAGTGATTTAGGAGTTCTGCCCTGCTCAGTGATGGTCTGAAGATCTGAAGGTGAAAGATGCTTTAGTTTCTTTATTTTCTTTCTCTGTTGTTTGACAATGTAAAGGCTGTACTCTGGTCCTGGCTTGTTTGAATTTATGGTGTCTTGGCATACAATTGTATGCACGACACAATAATAAAATTTCATTCATTCATTCATTCAGTATTTCAATTAACACCATTAGCTATTTACAAATCACAAAATATATCTCAAAATATCCTTTCACCTAGAATGGCTCTTACAGTGACCGCCCCACCCACCCACCCCCAGATCACACATGCATCAGATCCAGCATCACATATGAAAGTGGCCCAAATCTGATTTGGAAAGATCAGATTTGTATGTTCACACTGATCTGAAAAAATCTGATCCGTGTCACATGTGAATAAAAAAAAAAATCAGAGTTGGGCCACTTCCACCTGTAATGTGAACGTAGCCTGTGTGAGCAAGGCACTAACTCTGCCAGGGTTGGGGGTTTGATTCCCACTGGGGGCCGCCCAGGCTAAAACTGTCTGCCCTCACTGTACTGTAAGGTGTTTTGGATAAAAGCCTAAAAGTCGAGAATGATGTAGAGCGAGCTGGTCATTATCACAAAATAAACCGCTTCATTCACCCTGTCCGGGATTATTTTGCGAAGTTGAACCTGCACATCATCTAAACCTTGAACTAAACGTCAAGTGCTGACCGGGTAATTCCTATTCCTGAGTGACTTTTGACTGAATTCCTGCCTGTGAAACCCGGGTGTTGTTTTGATCCGTGTCAGCTGAGGCTCTTATCTGGCCGCAGAAACGCCGCTTCACCCCGAGAGAGGAGCCGGGGCGCGTGGGAGGGCGGTGAGAGCGGCTTTGGCATCGGGACGGAGGAGGCAGAGACGCTTTGTGGGTCGCAGGTCAGCACTCCCTCCGCTGGCAGGATCCACCGCTCCGAGGGATCAGCGCTCCGACAACAGGGGGGGAGGGGGGAGGGGGGGGAGGGAGGGAGGAGGGGGGGAGGGGGGGAGGGAGGAGGGGGGGGGGGGGGGGGATCTGCAGGAATGAGCCGGGCTTTTGTTCCACAGGACTCCGAGCTGTAATCCTGCTTTAGCGGAAAAAAGCTAAACACCCTTCCTCTTCTGGAAAACGTGTTGAAATTTGGTCCTGGTGATATGTGTGTGTGTGTGTGTGTGTGTGTGTGTGTGTGTGTGTGGGTGTGTGTGGGTGGAGTGGTGGTGGTGGTGGTGGGGGGGGGTAGCTGGGTAGCTTAGCCTCAGTGATTTACTGGTTTATGCTTAAGACAGAAATCTCAAAATATTGGTGAGACTTGGCTTTCTTTTCATAGTGAAACCCTTTTCATACTAGAAAGGCCATGGACTGGGGGTCTAAGAGAAGAGTAGAGTAACCTTTATTGTCCCAGAGGGGAAATTTATCTGCTGCGGTCTGTAGCTTCACACAGAACATCACAAAAACATCACAAGACATGAGAAGAGTTTGACACGATGCTTGACAGTTGCTTCACATAAAAACATCTTAAAGACATAAAAAAGACATTTGACTATATATTTGACATTGACTTGTTACTCTTGGGAAATCATCAACTGATTTTTTTTATTTATTGATTTATTTTCCAATGAAAGCAGCGGATCCAGAGCCAGATGTGATTGGCTGCTTGTTCACAAAGCGACATCAGAGAGAGAGAGAGAGAGAGATCTACTAATCCTCATTCATTCCAGATAATGGGAGAGAGAGAGAGATCTACTAATCCTCATTCATTCCAGATAGAGAGAGAGAGAGAGAACTAGTAATCCTCATTCATTCCTGATAGAGAGAGAGATCTACTAATCCTCATTCATTCCAGATAGAGAGAGAGAGAGATCTACTAATCATCAATCATTCCAGATAGAGAGATCTACTAATCCTCATTCATTCCAGAGAGAGAGATCTACTAATCATCAATCATTCCAGATAAAGAGAGAGATCTACTAATCCTCATTCATTCCAGATAAAGAGAGCTCTACTAATCATCATTCATTCCAGATAGAGAGAGAGATCTACTAATCATCATTCATTCCAGATAGAGAGAGAGATCTACTAATCATCATTCATTCCAGATAATGGGGGGGGGGGGAGAGAGAGAGAGATTTACTAATCATCATTCATTCCAGATAAAGAGAGAGAGATCTACTAATCCTCATTCATTCCAGATAAAGAGAGAGCGATAGAGAGAGATCTACTAATCCTCATTCTGAGTTGCAGACTCTTTGGATTCAGAGGAACAGAAAACCAGTTGAAAACATTAGAAATGACTTTTATAGACGACACCAGTTTAACACCATGTACTTTAATATTTTGACTTGAGTAAAGGATTTGAAATGGTACTTCAATCCACCACAGTATATTTTCTTAGATGAGTATTTGCACTTTTACTTGAGTAGGGAGTCTGTGTTCTCACCACCTCTGGTTGACGGATCTTGGCCTCTGTCAGCAGTGAGAGTTTTCCATCGATACCTGGCTTCAGCAGATAACCTTCATTAATAGATAATCCAGCGGCCACACGGGACACAGGCCTGTTTGCTTTGTGCTGCCAGTAAACCAGTCAGACAGTGACTGATGGAAGTGTTTATTCTTCAACTGGAAGCTGGAGGAGATAAGACAGAGCTGTCTGTCTGTCTGTCTGTCTGTCTGTCTGTCTGAACGTCTCACCACCTCACATGAAGCTGCGTTTTGTTATCATGCAACACAGACCTGGAATAACCTCCCAGATGATATTAGACAAGCCCTGACTGACCACTTTTAAGTCAAAGCTAAAATCTTTCCTATTTTACATTGCCTACTCTCCCCTGTAATGGCTAAAAATGTACTTACAGCTTAGCTTTTAAATAGCCTTCATTTTAACTGTTTCTGTTCAGGATCCCAACAGAGCTGACACGGGCAAGTACGAATTTTCATTGGTCTTGTCCAGGTAATGCTTACTTGCATGAGTGAACACTATATGTGGGGGGACAGAGCTTTACCCTGTATGATCCTCATCCATCTGTGGATGGTGAGGTTTCTGACCAAGAGGAGAATCTATGATTCTCATCTGCCTTAGGCAGTGAGATGTGACGTAAATATCAGATCAAAAGTAGAATCAGGAAGGACAGGGGAAAAGAAAATTACAGAAAAACATATGGGTTCACTCACAATCTAAAAGTGGGAGTACTTGTGTTCTTTTATCTTTCTATTTCACTTGATTTGAACTGCACTAGTTTACTTTTTAAGTCTTTTATCTTTTGTATCTCTTGTCTGTTCTTTTGCACTTTTTAATTGCAAATCTTTTACCTTTACTGTATTTTTATTACTCTGTAAAGCACTTTGAATTGCCTCAGTGTATGAAATGTGCTATACAAATAAAGCTGCCTTGCCTTGCCACTGATACCCAGTATATATGTGCGGGCGGCCCAGTCTACAGCAGGGAAATTAGATATATTCATGCTGTTATATTGGGTCAATGTGATGATACTTTATGTGCTGTGTATTACTAACCATAGTATCTGGTCAGCTAACCATCACTGTCTTGTTGTTAGCACATCTGATTAGCACACTAGCTAACATATCTAGTAGCAGCTAGCGTTAGCATGTTGACATTAACATCAGTGTGTTTGCTGGCTAGTTAGCTAGCTAACAGTTTGTTCAGGTTAACTGAGCTGACTCTTCTCAAGCTCCAACTCTTCATGTTTTGGAGTAGAGACTAGGGCTAAAGACAAGACAGTTTACTGTGTCACAGTAACCTACATTTGGAAACAATCCACCTTATCACACTATTCACTTTTACTGAGAACGTTACTGAATGGATCTACAGCCACACCACAACAAGCTGACTCAGCTGCTCTCTGTTTCTAGCTGCTTGGTAGAGATTAAACTAACATAATTCTCCAACGGTCCTCCATGACACACCCGGCTAGCAGATTGGTGACAAAACTGCAAAGCCAGATGAAACAAATATTCTTGTGACCCCAGAATGAACGTGGAGGATAGAGAAGTGCGAGGAAAGGAAACAGAGCTGAGAAGAAAAGATAGAAAGGATTTTTTGATCAGTTAGGAGCATAAGAACAGATCAGAGAGGAGGATTTGTGGTCAGGAAACAGAGGGATGTAAATCAGCAGAGAAGAAGAGAGTTGAGAAACAGTTCGATGGACTTTATGACAGTGAATATTCTCTGATTAAACCGTCATTCTCCACCTCTGAACCCTCCGAGCTCGCCGACGCCTCCACAAACCCACAGGAAAGAGGATTTCTCCGTGACCCTGATTATCATAACAATGTGCTTTTTAAAACCAGTGTATAAACTATCTTTTGATTGAATCATAACCGATTTCACGCTGAAGCCCGATGCTGGTTTAGACAGCTGCATACTTCAACTCACATCAATACTGAATTTACTTTTTACAGGGGGAAAAAAAAATCTCATTGTTTTGCAGTGTTTTCAATCTGTCAGTCCGTTTTTTAATAAGAGTAGGGCTTGGAGAAGATGGAAGAGTTACGGCTGGACGTCTGAAGAGCTGTAAATCATTCAGATGCAGCGGTTGTTGCGGTTGGAAAAGGCGGCCGCCTCTGCCAGCTGTCCTGCTGTTAAACGAAAGTACTCGGCCTCTTTCTGTGGGTTAGCTGGGAAGATTCGCGGAAGATAGACAAACACGTTTCACCACCACAGGCGAGTTTTTATCCGCAGCCTGCGTAAATCACAAACCCGCGAAACCGTACGGCTCCGCGGACCGACGCCAACGCGCTCCGACACTCGAGGAAATAACATGACTCGTGATTGAAAGTGAAGTGGAAACCCACTGCGTTGTGTTTGGAGATGGAGGACAGGGAGCTTCAGGCCACAGTCGGGTTTAATGCCTCTTCCACTTGCTTTTCTGCCTCCCAGCTGGCCAACAGAGTTCAGCTTCAACAGCTGCAGTCACACCAGAGACAGACTGATGTAGTTTGCTGACATACTGGGCCGATACGGGCTTTTTATTAAATTAAAAATCATTTGTTGGCTAGTCATGTCGTCCTCCGAGATCAATCAATCAAACCAGCTTGATTGATTTTATTAATGGATATAGAAGACAATGAATCCAAGGGATAACGTGTAAAAGTGAGAACACTTATTTCCAACATGGTCCCTGATGTCAGAAAACAGGACAGACAGTAACACATAACATCCACAGAATCCTCTAAAACAACAAGCAACAATAAAAATCCAGAGACAACCTTAATATGAAAAAACAACAGACATGAAACTTCAATCCCTGTCCTAGTATCTTCCCTTTTAGTCACAATCAATACGTCCTAACAGCATTTCACAAATCAAAACATAATGAGGAAGAAAAAACACACTATGCTCACAGGACCCGCCTGTCATTATCTTCATCTTACCCCAGAGATGAGCCTGGACCTGGACCTCTAAAAACCCCTCTGGATTCTGACTCTTCTGATGTGGCCATTTTGTAAAACCTGCATTTTTTTTTTTAGCAGCAGAATGCCTTTTCTAGTTGTGTCTTGCTCAGCACTCTTGCGTTGCTGGGCTCCTCGAACGCCCCAAGTTGGAAAAAAAAAAGGTTAAAGTCAGAGTGGAAAGGCGGCCAACTGTCCATCACTGTCGGGTCTTTCTCTGCTGTCCACTTGAATCAACGGAGAGGCGGGACTTCTGTGGCGGCTCTGTAAACAACAAACACAGCAGATCACCTGCCGCTTTACAACTTCACAAACCAGAGTTACAGCAGTTCTATACACACACTAAAGTCCACAGTCTGGACCACCTGACTGAATGTCCTGTGTTTCATTCTCTTAAAGCCATTCTGATCTACAGTCTTCTGCTTAAATGCTTGAAATTAGTTACTTAGACAAATATAAATAGTAAGCCAACCACAACCACAACACCCTTACTGGTTTTTTTTACCGTTTTATTTCAATGTCACACTACTTCCTGAGTCCCGACTGACGTGTTGCAGGCACGAAAGATACTTCCAATTGAAATACATTAGTTTGAAAGTCGTGCTGAGTGTCACGAAAAAAAGGGAAAAATCGTGTCCATCATGTACACGAATCAATAGATTAAATTTCATGACTATTTCACCAACTGCCGTGAGACCGGGTTGGTGAGGAACACTCACTACTCCATCTGTTTTTACAGCCTGTGGTCCTATGCTATTTCTGGAGTTTCGGGATTTTTTCTTTTTTTTTTTTTTTGCCATTACAATGGTCAAATTAAAAGATATCAGGCACCATCAGCAGCTTCAATTAAAAAAATATCAGTATTGATATCAGCCTCTCAAAACCCAAAGTCAACATTGATACTTTCGGATTGAAGCTGCACATTATGGGTTTTTTTAAATTGTTGAATATGCAGAATATCGACTATCAGCGTCAACCTTTAGAAACCCAGACTGGTCAGACTGAAATGAACAGCGGGCTTTTGTCTTGGATGTATTTTGTTTCCCATGAGTCTTTGCTGCTGGACTGATCTCAACGTCCACAAATTACCTTCTGTCATTTTCATCTGCAATAAAGTTATTTTATGAAATCGGTGTGATTTACATCTCTCTGTGAAGACTGAACCAGATTTTCCATGAGGCTACAACCCTGTCACACACACACGTTCTACCTCTCTTTCTCTCACACACACATAAATGAACACACTCATTCTCTCCCTCCCTCCCTCCCACACACACACACACACACAGCAGTGCCTGATGATCCTCCTCCCTTCATTTCTTGATAAAGGGCCAGTTGCTGCTGTAAGATTAACTGTCAGAGGAATGTCCAGTGACTGAGCAGCTGTGGAGAAACTGGATGATCACACCGGTACACACTCAGAAATCCAACACACACACAGATCACACACACTGCAGCAAACATGTCGACACGATGACCCGCACCACAGAGCCGAGTGAACAGATGTCCAGCTGCTGCCTGCATCGCCTGCGGAAATCAGTTCAAAACACTAATAAAAGCTGATACACACTTTCATTACCAGCAGGTTAGACTACTGCAATGGTCTTCTCTCTGGCAGAGTTCTGACTAAGACTAAGAAAACAGAACACATCACACCAGTTCAGTTCTTAGGTCACTGCATTGGCTTCCAGTGTGCCACAGAATTGATTTTAAAATTCTGCTGCTTGTCTATAAAGCGCTTAAATGGCTTAGCTCCAAAACACATTTCTGACCTGCTCCTATAGGATATGAGCCACCCAGACCTCTGAGGTCATCTGGGACCGGTCTGTTAGTTGTTCCCAGGGTGAAAACTAAAATCAGGTGAAGCTGCTTTTAGCGATTATGCTCCAAATTACTGGAATAAACTTCCAGAAGCACTGAGATGCTCTCCCACTGTCAGCTCTTTTAAAAGTCGGCTCAAAACATTTCTTTTCTCTGTGGCCTTCTGCTAAATCATCTGTATGTAGATGCAACAGGTGTTATCTTTATTTATTTATTTCATTTCTTTTATTTATGTTTTACCTATTTTATACAAAATTATTCATCAATTGGCATCATGAACAGGATCCCAACAGGAGTCTAGAAGAACTCTGATGAGTAGTTTCTCCGCTCTGTCGGGATCCTCAAACCTGTGTTGAGAATTGAAGGATTTCTTGAAGTTTATAACTGTAATTGTTTAGATGATCTGTGTATTGTTAGGAACATTTACACGTCCTATAGGGGCTGTGGGGCCTATAGGGGGGGGGGGGGGGTAAGACCACTGGAAAGACTCTAGAAGAATCCTACAAGATCTCATCTAAATTTCCTCACTCTCAGAGAAGTTCTACTGGCTGACCAGAGGTGTCACCAGTGTGAGAGTGACTGCTCAATATCTTTCTTTCTTTCGTTTTTAATGTCATTTTATGTATTTTTTTCTGTTTTATTGTATTTGCCTTGTGTATGAAATGTGCTGTATAATTAAAGTTTGCCTTGCCTTGCCTAATATGAATTATTACCATTATTAATTATGACTTTATTTAAACTGGAAAGTACGGTGGCCGAGGCGTGTCGAACGAACTTCATATCCAAAACGCTTTGCAAATTTGAAAAACACAAGCGCATTAACGGAAAACAAAAATGCAAAAATCACAACACAAATGCAAAAGCCACAACATAACAACGGAATTGAGCAGCAACGGATGTTGACAATGAAACAGGCCGACTGTTACTGTGGAAGAGGAAAGTTTTTGCCCGTTTGAGAAGCGAAACGTTGTTCGCAAGCTAACTATGATCACTATCGCTATGTGATTGTCACAAATGAGCAATGTTGTTAAATGTCTTTATATTTTCATATTTATGTGCTCTGCCATCTAACATTAGGCTATTATGAAGGCAATAACAGTCGGCCCGTTTAATTGTTAACATCCGTTGTTGCTCACTTCCGTTGTTATGTTGTGATTTTTGCATTTGTTTTTTCCGTTAAAGTGCTTGTGTTTTTGGAATTTGCAAAACGTTTGGATTTGCAGTTCCTTCGACTCGTCTTGGCCACCGTAGGAAAGCATCTTTAGTAACAGACTGATTCAGGTGCGCTGCTCTAGTAAGTGCACACACACACTTGGATAACATATGTAACACACACACACACACACACACACACACACTTGGGTCATACAGTATATAACAATTTTCACATATACTGTACAACATGCTGCTTTGCACATGCAGGCTACATTTGAACATATATGTTATACCTACATAGTTTATTCTTGCATTGGTATTCTTTTTATTTTTTATTCTTCTAATTATGTGCCTGATTGGTGCTTTGTTTGCCTGTGTGGTGTCTTAAGTTTCTAGCTGCTATAACAATTTGAATTTGCAGGTGTCAATGACAAAATCAGCGTTATTTTCTGTACTTTTTGCAGCTTTGTGGTTTTCGCCTGACAACAGCACAAGCAGGCTTCGTTTGCCTCTGTCAAACTGGTGGATATCAGGTTTTGCAAAGGGAAAAAAAAAATATTGAACATGTATGCCGATGGACAGAAATGACACGTAGTTTGTGTGTACTGTAGTGTGGAGTGGAAAAAAGCTGGTCAGCAGCTCCGTGTCGTCCGGCCTCCGTGTCTCGCTGCTGGACTGTTTGTTTTCGAGCGTCTGGGTTACGGGGCTGCGTTCAGGTCAGCCAGTGTTCGCTGTAAAGCCGGGCAACGTTTTATTAGCCTGCATGTTGTAGAGCTTCACTCCCCGCCGTGTGAGGAGGAGGAGGAGGAGGAGGAGGAGGAGGAGGAGGAGGAGGGTCCGTCCACGCCGCGCTTTCACTTCCCAGAACGCCCTTTTGTCCGACGTGCCACCGAGCAAGACTTACCAACACTTCAGGAATGAATGGCGATGAACGCGTTACCGTAGCAACGGCGTTGTGTTGAATGTGTGTGTGTGTGTGTGTGTTGGGAGGGGCGGGTGAAGACAAAAGAGAGAGAGAGAGAGAGAGAGAGAGAGAGAGAGTGTGTGTTTGTCAGAGTGTGGAGAGCGAGAAGGCTTCGCAACGTGTGAGTTCCCAGCAAACACTCAGAAAACTCATCCAGAAGAGATAAATCATGTGTGTGTGTGTGTGTGTGTGTGTGTGTGTGTGTGTGTGTGTGCAGTGTTTGGCCATGGAGAAAATGAATAGGAATTTTCCAGTCATTTTTTCTGCCCTTTAAATGAGTGAAATCATGTCAATAAAAAATGACACAGGACAAAGTTATGTTTTCTCAAGTTAATGTGTTTTTAAAAAGTATTTTTTGGTAACGGCCGTGTTGTGGATGTTCGTTATCGTCGAGTCACAAAGCCACAAGAATGTGCGGTCTGCACATCAGGTCTGCACATCAGGTCTGCAGCTGCCTGCTGACAAAAATAAAAGTTTAAATCTAAAGAAAAAAAAAAAAGACATCAGGAGGGCAGTAGGTAGTGCTATCAACAACATGATCTACAACTGTGAAACGCAGATTTACCTGCTGTGGATATGAATTGTGTGAAAACCACAAACTGGATTCTGTGACAAAAACATGAACTGGACACGACGTTTTCAGGAGGAAATCTCAGGCTGAATAATGGACTGGAAACCAAATGGACATTCAGTCTGAATATCAGGCTACGGCTGTTCAGCAGCCGACTTAGTGTTAGTGTTCTTTGGATATTTATTATTATTCTCTATTAATCTCTAAAGTGTGCATATGACAGTAAACACTTTGACTTGACTTGACTTGGAAGTCCTGTATTTTGTTTTTTCCTACCAGCACATGAACGTAGAATAACAGTTATGGCAAAAAAAAAAAAAAACCCAATACGGTCTAATGGTGGAAATCAGAACAGAATTATGTGCTGTGGACACGAATTATGTAAAAATGACGTTCCTCCACCACAAACTGGATTCTGTGACAAAAACATGAACTGGATATGACATTTTCAGCTGCAGGTCGGCTAGCGGTTCAGTTTAGGCAGCTATAACAACTTGGTTAAGGTTTGGGGAAAGGCTTTGGTCGGTTAAATAAGAAAAACTTTAAGCTAAAAAAAGTTAAATTTGACTCATGGTAGATATTTCCTTCGCACAAGCTGGGAATTGAACTCACGGGCCGTCCAGCACCCGACCGCAACACCCTGAGCTGCTGCACCGTGACTCTACTGCCTGTTTATTTATAGTTTTAACACTTTTTTGTGCCACCAACACGTAATGTGCTGTTAACACGCGGCGTGTTCAGGTCTGCTTGGTGTCTCTGCAGCTTCAGCCAGCTTCTCCTGTCAGGCTGTAAAAACATGTTTTCCATCGGAGAGACGTGACGGGACGTACGGGGCGTGTGAAGGGACAAACTGTGCCAAGGTACATCTGTCATGTTGGCAGGTGACGGGGGGTGTGTATGTTCAGTGTGTGTGTGTGAGCGGTGTCGGGGTCTGACGGTCAGAAGATCACGGCACGCTTTGGTTCGTTTGCCTGTTTGAGCTCATGAGGAAACGTTCTGCTCAGCTGTCAGATCCGCTGCATGTCTGTCTGCTGCACCGTGTTTTATTCACACTGCGGTTTGGCTCAAACTCGCCAAAACACACTTTGTGCTGACCCAGGTTTTTACGGAGCGCTGGCAGGGATTTCGTCATTATATTTACATGCAACGTTTTTCTTCATATTCCCCATATTCCTCTAATTTGTTACATATTGCATAGTTATTTTTTATAGCTTTTCACTTTTTTCACACTGCACATATTTCACTTTCTTTTTTTGCGTCAGTAAGTTCAACTGCTACAAGCTGCAGCCTCCGTAACAGTTTGTTGGTAACACTTTATCATTAATGTACCCTTATTGTGAAGTGTTACCAGTTTGTTCATCATTTGTCTTCCTGGATTTTTTGACAAAATCGCACGTGAAAGCAACGCTGTTTAGCAGCCGACTTGGAAGTCCTAGATGTTGGTTTTTCCTACCGGCACATGAACGCAACATAATAGTTATGGCTAAAAAACGATAATGGTCTCATGGTGGATCCAGATCATCATCTAATCAACTGATCTTTCCTGATCTGTCCATCCTAATCAGTTTGTTACCTTTTGAGAAATTTTGCTAACAAACGGACAAATAACTTCTTTCCATTTCTTTTCTGAGCCCAAAGACAGACTCTATGTTACACCAGTGTTTCTGAATGTGGGGTCCGGGGACCACCAGGGGTCCTTGAGGGGGTTCCAGGGGGTCCCCAGGCAAATTGATGAATTGCTAAACTTCACCATTATTTAATTTACAAGAAGTTAACACAATTAGAAAATGCAGAGGAATGACTGTTTTGATCATAGTTTCTCTGTTATCTCTCTACATACAATACAGACAGTCATGGAATTCTGGACAAAATCTGGACAATAAAAATATTTGCATATTTGCGTCCGAGACACAAAATCTCATCAAATGGGGGTCCGAGGCCCAAATATGGACTAAACTAGGGGTCCTTGATATGAAAAAGGTTGAGAATCACTGTGTTACACAACAGACAAACTAACGGAATTGTATCCAATTCCGGACACTCGGTCACTCGCGTAATTTCCGGTGTTTTTATACAGAGTTCCCAACCGAAAGCTAAGTCACGTAAATTCATACACATTTCAGAAGCTAGGTATCAAATTTCATAAATATCTATACACATTAAAGCATATAAAACACTAAGTTAAGAAATTAGTCACGAACAAGAAGCGGGAAGCCTTAAATCCCACTTTGGGCGAAAAGTTACTTCATGTAGAGAATCTGTATCGGCTGATAAATGGAAAAATAAGAGCTTTGAGTACAGAGCCTGCACTTCTTACAAGTCTCTGTAACATTGTGAAGGTACAGGAAGGTTAATAAAGGGTTAATATCGAGTATATGAATACACCGACACGGACAAAAGTAAGTGTCCGGAATTGGATACGAATTTTGAATCTCAAAAATAGGTGCGCTATCATCCATTTGCAGGGACTGGAAGAAAATCAATTACAAGTTCAGGTGAAAACGATATTAAACTTTAAAAAAGACAGATGGAGGATTGTTAATTTATGAGAAACTTCAGCGAAAACAGTACAGGATGAAATATATTTGTATATGATTGTGATTTTTTTGGTCATATGCTGTCCGGAATTGGATACCCTGATGTTATATATCCAGTGGTGGAAGAAGTACTCAGATCTTTTACTTCAGTAAAAGTAGAAATACCACAGTATAAAAATACTCTGTTACAAGTAAAAGTCCTGCATTCAAAATGTTACTTAAGTAAAAGTACAAAAGTATTAGCATCAAAATGTACTTAAAGCAACAAAAGTAAAAGTACTCATTATGCAGAATGGCCCATTTCAGAATAATACAGTATATATGATATTATTGAATTATAATTATTGATGCATTAATGTGTAAGCATCACTTTAATGTTGCAGCTGGAAAAGGTGGGGCTGATTTCCACTACTTTATATACTGCTGGGTAGCTTACAGTAATCTATAATAATACATCACAATTTATTAGTTGATTATATTTTGTATTAATAATCTGAATCTGCAAAGTAACTAGTAACTTAAGTTATCAAATAAAGGTAGTGGAGTAAAAAGTAGAATATTTCCCTCTGAAATGTAGTGGAGTGGAAGTATAAAGTAGCATAAAATGGTAATACTCAAGTAAAGTACAAGTACCTCAAAATTGTGCTTAAGTACAGTATTCGAGTAAATGTACTTAGTTACTTTCCACCTCTGGGCACAGATCTCATTTTGGAAAGAATCTCTTCATTTGGAGTTCAGATCTCACTGACTGTACACACACACACACACACACACACACACACACACCAGTAACAGCAGTGTAAAATCACCCAAAATGAGCTGAAATGAGCCGAGTGAGTGTTAAAGAGACGGTCAGTCTAGTGAAAAATGTTCATGTTTTTCTTTAGTATCACTTCTATGTTCATCATCCACCAGGAGCTGAGCGTTCCTAATATTCAATAACTGTAATAAAATGGAGCTTTTGGCTGCTGCGTTTCCTATAGTGATCCGGTTCAGAGAGCTGCAGGGTTTTCCCTCTGCTCCGGCTTTTCTCAGCAGAGAAAATGAGGAATTGCATAATTTAGTTAGCTGTCCCTTTAAAGGAATAGTTCGCCCAAAAATGAAAATTCTGTCATCATCTACTCATAAGTAGCATAAAATGGTAATACTCAAGTAAAGTACAAGTACCTCAAAATTGTACTTAAGTACAGCATTCGAGTAAATGTACTTAGTTACTTCCCACCTCTGTATATATCTGTGCATTAATATCCCAAACACAGAAGGCCCAGGACTGAAAAACCAAAACACTTGAGTCTGAGTATCAAACAGACTCCTGCTCTCTCCGGGCTTTTCCTGCTAATCTGCTGCTTTGGCAATCAGAGAGAGATTGAAATGTTGGGGAGGGGATGGGGGGTGTAGCGGGGGGGGGATTAGTAGATGTGGGGTAGGAGGGTGTATCGTCTTTCACCCCCCCCCTTAGCCCCCCCTCCACACCCCCTCGAGGGAAGACCACATGACCCAGCAGAAGGGAGAAAGGCAGCGAAAAGAAAAAAAAACAGAGATGTTGGGCCTCGCTCTGAGCACTCAATGAAAACCACATGTAGGACAGAGGGGGGGGTGAGGAGGAGGAGGAGAAAGGGGAGGTGGGATGGGGGAGGAGGAGGAGGAGGGGGGGGGGTGAAGTGACTAAAACCCAGCCTCCAGGAGAGAGAGAGAGAGAGAGAGTTAAAGAGAGGCTCTGAGCTCCGCTGACACTCACAACAGGCGTTGCAGGGGGGAAACTCTGCTGGGTCGAGAGGAAACTGTGTGTGTGATATAGAGGGTGTGTGTGTGTGTGTGTGTGACGGTCGGTCGATCTGAGGGCGTGTGTGTGTGTGTGTGTGTGAAACCAGAGGAGTGTTAACAGCATAACACACACACACAGAGACAGACACACAGAGAGAGAGAGAGAGAGCTTCAGGACGGCTGCGGGACAGAAAGCCTCCGCTGTTGAAGGGGAAAGAAAGAAAGAGAGAGAGAGAAGAAGAAGAGGAGTAACTGGAAAACGGCGTGATCTGTTTGCGTTCTGCCAGAGGGAGAGAAGAAGAAGAAGAAGAAGAAGAAGAAGAAGAGAGCGACATGTCGAGCGCGATCGTGAGGAGGAACTCCAGCAAGCAGGGTCTACAGAACCTGATGAGGTACGAACACACAGAGGGATTTATCTGTTTTCTTTTGTTCACACACCGAGCAGCAGCTCAGGTTAATGCTCACACACACACACACCTCAAACACATACACAGACACACAAACACACACACACACTCTCTCTCTCTACCACACACACACACACACACACACACAGCAGCAGTTTAACCCCGTGTCATCCTTCCTCTCACACTGTTTTGAGGATTTGAATCATTTTGCCTCGGAGGAGAAATCCAGAAAAGTTCTGCATGGATTTTTCTGAGATTTGGGAAATTACTGCATCATGTGAGTGTGTGTGTGTGTGTGTGGATAAATCTGTGTGTGTGTGTGTGTGTGTGTGGATGGATCTGTACATGTGTGAATTTCCCGAGATTTGGAAAATCACTGCTTCAAAAAGTCATCAGTCTGTATCTGTAGCCAAGTGGAGTGTTTTAAAATTTAAAGTGTGTGTGTGTTTGTATGTATGTGTGTGTGTGCATAAATGAGTATTTGTGTGTATTTTTGTCCGTGTTTGTGCAATGTGCATGTGTGTAAATGCGTGAATATGTGTGTGTGTGTGTGTGTATGCATGTATGTGCCCGTGCGTTGTGTGTGTCTGTTTGTGTTAATGCATGTTTGCTTACGTGTGTGTGTGTGTGTTTAATGTGTTAACACCTGTATGTGTGGGTTAATATGTGTGTATTTGTGTGTTTAAGTACATGTGGCTGTTTGTGCTTGTACTAATGCATTGTGTTTTTTTGCAGTGTGTTCATTGTGTGTGTGTGTGTGTGTGTGTGTGTGTGTGTGTGTGTGTGTGTGTGTGTGTGTGCGGTAAACATGTCAGTCTGATGGGAGCTGTGGGATTACTGGGTGTGTGTTTTGGGTCAGGCAGGGATTCAGGCTTTTCTGTCTCCATTACCGCTCTCTCTCTCTCTCTCTCTCTCTCTCTCTCTCTCTGCTGAACCCACTTAATACCAAGAATAACAATGAAATAATACAAAAAAATAACAAAATAACAAATCTTTGTTTCTATACCTTTCCAAACAGACAGAAAAAGTAATGAAAGTAAAGTAAGAAATAGAGCAAGACAAGACTGATGAATTTAAAGCATCAAAGGTCGTAAAAGGAGGTAAAAAACACAATTAATAAAAGATAATTACATTAAAGTAAATCTGTAAAAGTGACTTTTAGGAAGTGATTTAAAAGCCTCTTGTCTTTAAATCTATGTGCAGAAGCGCATGCCTTTTTATTTTTATTTGTATTGTATATAGTTTATTACATTTTTTACATTTTACATTTATTCTTATTAGATTTTATGTTGACACCTGCAGCAAGAGAAATTCCTTGTACATTGTATTTGGCGAATAAAGTTTTGATTCTGAGGGAGGGGGAGAGAGAGAGAGAGACCGACAGAGAGACACCGACAGAGAGAGAGAGAGAGACTAGTAGGGAGAGAGACACCGACAGAGAGAGAGAGGTAGGGAGAGAGACACTGACAGAGAGAGGAGAAAGAGGTAGGGAGAGAGACACCGACAGAGAGCTGGACGCCCGAGGCTCCCCTGTTTGAATCAGAGGGAAGTCGGGTCGCTGACCTGTGTCAGAGGTCAAAGGTCACATGAGCTGCTCTTTTGTTTCCTGGCGGCTCGCGGGCGGCGGCTCGTCCGTCTCATGTGACTTCTTCCCCTCACTCTTTCTGTTCGTTTCTGTTCATTCTTTACATGTTCTGTCAGGTTTCTACAGAGGCTTCCAGAGGTTGGACTCGAGTCACATGACCTGGACTCAAGTCACAGTTTTAATTTCTTGAGACTGGACTTGGGTTCTGGTGACTTGGGACTTGACTCTGACTTGTACTCTGATGACTTGAAAAGGTTTCTAAAGTCTTGACTTGAGATCTTGTGTTTGTGTAAATGACTTAGATTGAAAGTGATGAGATTTGTTCCAGCAGACGACTGAATTTAAATTCTGTTTTCTGAATTTGTATGGAATGATTGAATTTATTGAAGTTGAAACTGATTATAGAAATCAAACTCATGATGCTCTTACCGAGTTTTTATCCTATTAAAACCATATTGCATTGAAAAGTCCTAGATATTTAGTTTTCTTTAAGATATTAAATTGATACTGGACTCTTGATTTGTTCTGACTTGCTGTTCTACATTTAGACTTGAGACTTGACTTTAATGACATGGACTTGACATTTAGACATTTAGACTTGAGACTTGACTGAGACTTGTGCCTCAAGACTTGAGACCGACTTGGGACTCGAGCGAAGTTGACTTGGTCATTCCTCTGGCAGTTTATAATGTTGGCTCTCGAACCTCAAAGCCAAACTGTTGCCCCACATTTGCACTGACTCTGTTTACATGGACAGCAATAATCTGAGTATTGTCCTTATTCTAAATCAGACAGTATTCAGATGAATGTGTCTCCATGTGTTGCTTATAGAACTGTTCCATTCATGTTCCTGTCTCCAGCTGCGGAGCAAAGTCCGGTCAGCAGGACAGAGGAGGATCACCGGAGACTCAGACAGTTTCAGACTTTACCGAAAACTTCATGATCTCCGTTTCCCTCTAAATCCTGAGCATGCTCAGTTTCAGCCTCTCCTTCTGCTGTCAGTCTCTTTCTCCTCTGAAACCAGTTCAGCCTCTGGAAGGCAGAGGAGCGTCAGGCGGTCCAGAGAGAGTCCTGGTTGGATTTAGGTGTTTAGAGTCTGAACCGCTTCAATAATGAGACTGAAACCAGAATACTGCACATGTCTTAATGAGAGTCTGCTTACTGACTATGAGCTTATTCAGGTTCAGGGGATCAGAAAATGCTGTTTACATGGCAGTTTCTTATTCAGACTGTTGTCTTAATCAGGTTCATATTGGATTATTGGTGTCCAGGTAAACATAACTACAGTCAAACACGGGCCTCAGCACTCTGATTGGTCCGGGACTGTACCGAGTGTGTCTTGGTCCTGTGTATCACTCTCCCTGAGGTGTGAGGAGGGATGAGCTCAGTGTGGATCTGAGTGAGTTTTGGCGTGAGTCACAGGGAGAGAGGAGGGAAGTGCCGTGAGTTTAGGAAGCAGATAACAGCTGGAGGAGCCGGCGTCCGGCTGGAACCCGCTCCGCTGAGCTGATGTCATGTCGCTGAGCGGGCGATGACATCACCAGCCGACTGACGCTCCTCCAGCCCCAGAACTGCTGCGTGAGTCGCGTTGCGTCAGCGTCTTCTTGCCTCACACGTCCGTCATCCTGTGAGTCACAGCTGACAGCAGACTGATGATACTCATGATTCATTTTTCACTGTTAGCTGATGCTTTTGTCCACAGCGACTTCTTAATGAGAGAAATGAGAGAGTCTATGGCAAGCCGTTTTAACATTTAATAGCTAGACTGGATATTAGGGCTGTCCAGAATACCATTTTTTGGGCTTCGGAGCTTCGGTAGTAATCAACAGCGAATATTCGAAGCTTCGGCCGCGGGCGGGGGGGTGGGGGGGGGGGGGGGGGGGGGGGTCGTGTTAAGAGTCACGCACCTTCAAACTGCTTTGGCTTTTCCATACACGGGCAACAGTTCACCCGACAAAGTTCACACATAGTCACAGTTCCTCCTCACAAAAACACAGCACTGAAAACATACTTAACATACATATAACTTCAATTGATAGCGGTAGTAGCGAGAATGCCGGTGAATCAGAGAAATAAAACGTTATTTTCTGATTGTTTCACAGCAGTTACGAGAGAGAGAGAGAGAGAGAGAGAGGGAGAGGGAGAGAGAGCCCCGTATCAAAATACCGGTAGCCTACCTTAGAAAAAAGATTTTTAAAAAAAAGATCAACAGAGAAATGTCTTGCTGCTGCTTCTCCTGAGTTTCAGTAACACTTGAGGGTTTGACTAATACCTGGAACAATCATTACCATCCCATAAGGTTCTTATGCAACGGAAACGTTGTTCACTCCTCCAGTAAATAGGACGAACCTTAGATAGGACTTGGCAGCAGGAGATATTTCTAGTCCACTCAGCTCATAGAAGCCTTTGGCTCAGCTAGGAGCCAGAAAGCTAACGTTATGCTAGCAACATTCAGAGTCAATAACAAACAGTAAATATAATCTGACAGTATGTTTAACAACAAGACTAGCTAGCTATCAGCCATGTCATTGTCCCCAAATCGATATCAAGATTTTCACGAACATACAAATTGTAAACGGAGGCTTTGACTGCGTCCCTGTTGCTATGGTTACTCATTTTAGATCCAGGCTGATGCTACGTAGCCAGCGCATTAATTTAGAACGGTGAACAGACAGTTTCACTGGAACTACTTAGTAGGTGTCCATTATCAGGAATTAATGGACACCCTGCAGCCAATCAGAATCGAGTATTCACCCAGACCATGGTATAAAGTCAAATATACCTGTGTCACTCTTACAGTAGTTGGGAAACTTCACACCAACAGTCGACACAAACTAAACACAAAACGATCAGAAAGTATGGCACAAATCTCTTCTGCGGCCGGTCGGCTCGAGCCCAGAACAAGTTTTCATCAGATCGTCTGCCAGTCAGCGCGGCGGGTCGAGGCCGGCGTGCGGGCCGGTCTGTTTCCAATCAGCACTGCGAGGGAGAGAGAGAGAGAGAGAGAGAGAGAGAGAGAGCTTTTCCCCGCTGACGTCGTCCGGCTCGCGCTGATGATGTCATGCGGGAGGCATCCAGGTACAGGCAGCGGCGTGGGAAGAGCGGAGCGCCGTTCGACTCCGCTAACCGGCATCAAAAAACACACTGCTGACCCCTGAACCCCCCCCCACGCCTGAGCGGGGGAGGGGGGGGTCTCTGTTTACGATACAAGGAGATAAGGCACTGAGGAATGCTGGGAGGAGGAGAGGCGGGGCGGGGGGGGGGGGTTAGCGCTGAGTGAAGGGGGCACTGAACTCTCCCTCCGCTCCCTCCCACCAGGTTTTTACCAAAGGTCGCCTGCATTAGGAGAACAGGGGAAAGTAAACAGTGTGGAGTTTCCTGTTTCCAAGGGTCAAACCACTGATCTCAGAGCAGCAGGAGAGAGACCGACCGCCGTTTATCTCTCTCACCTCGGTCAGTTAAGTGGCAGCAACACTGATCCATCAGAAAACAGACAGAGTTATTGCTGATAGATGTGTGTGTGTGTGTGTGTGTGTGTGTGTGTGTTGGTTTGTTCTGAGCGTCAACATGGCGGCAAGGCAGAAGAACAGGAAGCTTTGCTCATAAAGAAGAAACAGACTCTACAGTATAAACTCAATCAGAAACTGATCTGGAAAACCTCCAGTCATTATTTATTTATTTATTTATTTATTTTATTTTACATTTATTTTACCAGGAAGTCCCATTGAGATCAAAAATCTCTTTTACAAGAGAGACCTGGCGAAGGTAGCAGCCGTACAGAATCACAACATATTAAAATGCAGCATATACAACATGATATACAAAAATCCACAATAAAACAGAAGAACAGCTGTTCAAACACAGCGGCCTCTCCAGAAAAACAACTGCATGTCTCCATCACCACATTCTTTATGATGCCCTTAAATTCATCAATGGATATAAATGTGTCTAGAGATCGTTCATTAGATCATTTTGTAGATTATTCCATGCCCAAGGTGCATAGTAGGAAAATGCAGTTTTCCCCAGATCTGTCAAAACCCGGGGTACATTAAAAAGCAAACACTTGGAGGAGCGTAGCTGGTAGCTACCAGTTCTGAGACAGAAGGTACAGAGGTAAGCTGGAAGTTTACCCAGTATCGCTTTATAGATCAAAATAAACCAATGCTGTTGTCTACGGGTGGACAGTGACCCACCAAATCATCCCAACGCTCCACCAGGCTTTCTCTGGTTTCTCTTTGTTTCGGTCGGACCGTCGGCTCTGTGTTCGCCGCTAGCTTCTACAGAACAAACATCGGCGAATCCGTCTGTCCAGAAAAAGTTCAGCTGGTTGAACTTCCTGATGCAAATCTGACAGAGGGAGCGTCATCAGTCTGTCTGACAACACATAGTTCAGATCAGTGATGACATGTGATGACATGAAGGCCGATGGGATCTGAAGAGCAGTGACTCTCCTCTCTCTCTCTCTGACATGATGGTTCCACGGTCGCAGGAAAACCTTCAGGGCTTTAAGACTCTGACCTTTCCGTCTCCTTATTTTTGTTTGCTTGTAATTTTTGGACGATCTTGAAGAGGAACTGAAGCTTATGGGGTTCAGTCAGACCTGGAGTTTGTTTTCTTTGGTCCAAACTATAGTGGAAATTTTGACTTTGTTGCATTTTTGTATTTGGTTCGTTTAGGTTCACACCGACCAATCACAAGGGAACCAGGGCTTGAAAACAAAAGTCACATGACTCAGAAGTAGCTTGTTTACTGGAGAGAGGGTGTGTGTGTGTGTGTGTGTGTGTGTGTGTGTGTGTGTGTGTGTGTGGGCATGAAGCTGAATATGAGCATCAGTTCAGACTTCATTTTGTGCTGCATGAGGAACTGCATCTGTAACCTTCTACCCATAATCCCTTGCGTTTCGAGGTGGTTTCCTTTAGTTGGTTGGATTAACGAACTGCACCACAGTTCTACCGAGACTCTTGGTGCCGTTATTTGGTGCCACCAGAGTTCAAAGGTCACCAGCTGAAGGACAAAACACTGCAGAGTTCATAGTGGGCTATAAGGACACATGGTGGGCTATAAGGACACATGGTGGGCTATAAGGACACATGGTGGGCTATAAGGATAGATAGTGGGCTATAAGGACACATGCAGTAGTGGGTTATATGGATATATTCAAACTACGATACAAATTCCCACAGTCCAACAGCTTTCATTTGGTTGGATTTTGTCAAATAATCTATGAAATAATTCCAATTTAACTACAGTGTTCAATCCCTCGGTCCTGGCTGGTGAGCTGCTGACAGAAACTTGTTCATCAGGTCGTTCAGCTGTTGGAAAATAACATTTCACCTCCCAGACTCAGACTGAAAACCCAAAAGCAAATAAACCTGCGAGGCCCCGGGTTCCAGACTTTTGGCACTTTAGGAAATGAGCTGCGGCCCATTTGTGCTTACCCAAAGAAATGTATATATTACTCATTCCTCCTTGGTAATTAGTTACTCCAATTAGTAACTCTACTCGTTATATTACTTCTCCATTCCTCCTCCTCCTCCTCTTCTTCTAAACTCAGATCAGTCAGCTTCCTCTCCTGAACGATCAGGAACTCAAACGGCGTCGGTGTCCGATGTTCCTGTCGTCCTTTACCTGGACGAAATCAAAGCAGAGGGAAAACAAATTGAAAATGGGGGTGTGATTTAGTTTTTGGATCGTTCAACTTGATCAATCTGATTTAGAGGGGGTAATAAAGAAAGTTTTCAAAAACATTTTGATCGGTAACTAATATTTTGTAATTGAAAATTAGTTTGGTGTAATTCGTTACACCACATGTTACTGGGAAAAGTAATAACTACTGAAATATGTTTCTACTCAACGCTGCATGGAGCAATGTAAAAGTGACAGGCCATTTTGGAAAAACACTGGATGATGAGTTTTACAAGCGGAGGTCGTGTTTCTAAAGCGCAGTAAAACAAGACAAATAGGAGACAAAGACGAGGAGCAGTTCCACTTTACAGGCTTGTGTGTTTTTTTTAAATCTCAGTTCAGGTTCTCGGCAGACTTTCCTCGGAGCCTGTTTGGTGGCTGTCGTGTCTGTTCTGGGAAGTCGTCGGAGTGATTCAGTGCCCTCCGCTGTCCCGACACGTCTCAACACAACAATGACTTCATCCCTCAAACGTCTTCCCACCATCTCCTCCTCGCCCCGTCCCACAGAGCCTGGCGGGCTTTCAGCCGCTAAAGGAAACCATGTTATTATTGTGTCATTCAACCGAGTCATCCAGCTGATGACAGCGTGTGTTTTCTCACAAAGAAAAACTCTCTGAGGGCTTAATGCTTTTAACCTTTCTCCTCCTGACAGCGAATCCTTCTTTCACTCTCTTTCCGGCGAAACGTTGCCGGACGACAATAAAGCGAAGCCCGGACAAGTGCAGACAGAGAGACGAACAATATGAGGTTTAGTGGCTCTGCTGGCAGGTGCTGCTGGTAGAAATGTTGTTTGGCTTGTGGGTATGTGTGTTGTGTTACTGTATACGTTGGTTGCTGTTGGTTGCTTGTAATGTTGGTGATCAAAGAATTGAAGCTTATTTCACTGTAGAGGCTTTGCAGTTGCATCACAAATCACCTGTAAACCAGCTGAGTCTCCATGATGGAGGAACACTGTAGAACTGTGTGTTATGTGTATGAAGCAGCTAGAAGCAGAGAGCAGCTGATGCAGCTTGTTGTGGTGTGGCTGTAGATCCGGAGTCATTCCTATGTTCCCCAGTTCTAGGGTTAGGGTTAGGTTGGTTGTGTGTAGATGTTTACCCAGAGCTCTGACCACAACTGTTTCAAAGAACAGAAGGGCTTTTTGTCAGAGCTATCCAGGTTAGGCACTGGCCATCCACCGTTATTTGATTGCACTTCTGATCCTTCTGACTTTTGAGTAGAAAGTAGTATTACCCCAATATGGGATGAGGAGAACTTAGCGAGAAGAACCCCCTGGGCATTGGGTTAGGGTTAGAGACCTTCAAAATCAAATAAAATGATAACCATTGCTTTTGTTGTGTTTATATAGCTGTTTTGAAGCCATGTTCCAATAAAAAAAACTGGATAATATTTATGAAATATTTTAACTTGAAACGGGTCAAATTTGACCCGAACACAATAGGAGGGTTAATGTGTATTAACAGAATATTGAACTGGGGAACATAGGACCCTGGGAACATAGATACGCTCCCGTAGATCCATTCAGTAACGTTCTCAGTAAAAGTGAATAGTGTGATAAGGTGGATTTGTTTCCAAATGTAGGTTACTGTGACACAGTAAACTGTCTTGTCTTTAGCCCTAGTCTCTACTCCAAAACATGAAGAGTTGGAGCTTGAGAAGAGTCAGCTCAGTTAACCTGAACAAACTGTTAGCTAGCTAACTAGCCAGCAAACAGCTAACTGATGTTAATGTTAGCATGCTAACGCTAGCTGCTACTAGATACGTTAGCTAGTGTGCTAATCAGATGTGTTAACAACAAGACAGTGATGGTTAGCTGACCAGATGCTATGGTTAGCTAGCTAACAAGCTGACATTATCTAAACACTAAATCAATCAGATGGATCAGTGATGAAATGATCAGTTCAGTCAGAAACAGACAGAAATTAACCGTCTGTTCAATTCTGTTGAGACGACAGAAACACAGTCAGCTGTTCACAGAGCTGAGGACCTCCAACATGGCCGCCAGAGGGAGGATTAAGTCACCTGAAAGCGCTCTATTGTCCTCATTACACTCTCAATAAAGATTTCAGCTAAATGCCTAAAATGTAAAATGGTGTGTGTGTGAGAGTGACAGCCTCCAAACAGAAGGAGTGACTCATTCTGTTTGAGCAGAAGTTTCCCCTGTGGCAGGAAACCTGTTGGGCCCTCTGCCTCAGACGTGCCGCTGGGGTCAGAGGTCATGTGTTTTCCTGTCCTCCCATGATGCCTTGGTGTGCAGCTTCGCTCTTTAACATCCAGGTGTTGAAATTAACAAGGGAGTCTCCTGCATTCACTGGAAAAACATTCAGCACTTCCACAGTTGTGGGTCGAAGGTCGTAATGTCGATAACGATGATGAAGTGATTCCACTGTTCAGGTGAAATTAATTTGGTAACACTTTACAATAAGGGTCACTAAGTTAGGGGTTAGATGCTTAATAAGGGTTAGTTAATGCTTATTTAGCATTAACTAACCCTTAATTAACAGTTAACTAATGTGTAATTTACTAATGGTGTTCATGTTAACTAAGGTATTAATTTATACATTATTTAATAGTTTATAAAGATGACTATTAAATAATGGGTAACACTTTATAATAACCATCATTAATAAATGGTAAACTGATAGTTAATTAAACTTTAGTTAATAGTTATTTTACTGTTAACAAACAATGAAATGATCATTAATAATGTTTACTAATTATTAGTAATGCCATAATTTATGTTATTTTATCATTCGTTTGTATAATATAAAATCATTTGTTTATAAATTATATATTGTATCATAGCTGATAAGAGACGGTAAAAAGGGTAAAAATCTATGATACAATATATAATTTATAAACAAATGATTTTATATTACACAAACGAATGATGAAATAACATAAATTATAGCATTACTAATAATTAGTAAACATTATTAATGATCATTTCATTGTTTGTTAACAGTAAAATAACTATACTACAGAATGTATAAATGAATACCTTAGTTAACATGAACACCATTAGTAAATAATTACCAGACATATTAGTTAACTGTTAATTAAGGGTTAGTTAACTAACCCTTAACTTAGTGACCCTTATTGTAAAGTGTTACCAACGGACCTGATGATGACATGAGGGAGAGAAAATGAGCTGCTTTTTATCCTCGATGCAGATCATATAAAACGCTACAGATCATATAAAACTCTGCAGACGAAGAGAGAGCGAAGCCGTTTGTAATCCCGGTAATTTAAAATCTCTCTGATGGAGATTAATCACTCGTCTGAATCAGAGGTTTGACTGCTGCCAGCGATGAGAGAATCCCACAAGGCCGACTGAAGAAAGAGAAACTAATGAGAGGGCAGAGGAGGTAAAGTTTGCTGAAATAGCCTTGAATCCTTCTCTCGCTTTACGAGCTGGATGGGACGGGAGGGGAGGGATGGGATGGGATGGGACGGGACGGGACGGGACGGGACGGGACGGGACGGGACGGCACGGGACGGGACGGGACGGGACGGGACGGGACGAGAGGGGAGGGACGGGACGGGACGGGACGGCCCGATCGCCCAGTGCTTTTCTTAGTGACTTCTTTTAAATCACTTCTTAAAACCCATTTTTTATAGACTTGCTTTTATGTGATGTCATCTTTTTATCATCTTTTTATCTTTTATCAGCTTTTTATCATCTTTCTAGTGTCTTTTTACATCTTTTATCTCAACTCTATCTTGATTTTATCTTACTTTTATTCTATTGTATTTATTTTAGTTTTCATCCTATGATTATACCACTTTTTACTTGAATGTTTGCTCTTTTCCACCTCTGTCCTCCTATGAATTTAATCCCTGTTTATTAATGTTTTATTGCCTTTTAAATTCATAATTTGACTATTCTGCTTTTATGTTGTCTGTCAAAGCACTTTGTAAAGTCTGTTTTTAAAGGTGCTATATAAATAAAGTTATTATTAGTATCATTATTTTCATCAGAGAACAAACCAGTGACCCCAGAACCAGTCACACCAGTTACTGTCTGCCAGCCATGCCTCACATAGGATTTGCAAATAATTATTTGTGTTTCAACTAGGGTTCGACTGATATGGATTATTACTGAAGCTGCCAGTAGCTGATATATTGTGTCAATATATAATCTTTAAATTTCTTGGTTTTCATGCCAAAAAAAAAACACCCAAAGTATTAGGTGTTTCCCCAGAATTTTCTTCTTCAACCCTCTGAAACAGAATTTAGAGCATCATGGGACACTAAAACTCTCCACTGAAACTCTGGGATACATTACCGCCTTCAAATGAGGAATTAATTGACAAAAAACAGAGCTGAACAATTCAATTATTAAATAAACTGTGTAAAACGTCTGGTTTTCCAGTCTGTTTTTCTGCAGTTTTATTTCAGGAGGAGCCTGCATCATACCAGAAGAGATGATATCTGATATTTAATAAAAGGTTGTTATTGTCCCGCAGCAGATTGGTAGGACAAGACAGTGAAAGCCAGAAATATTTGCTAATGTAAGAGAACTTTTCCTGTCGTCACCGTCCCACCTGACCTGAACTGTCCCGCGGCAGGAAGCTCCGCCTATCTGCTATCTGCTGGGTTCAAAACAAACGCTGTAAATTATCTGAAAATACCCGATCGCCCCGGAGTCGCCCCGGAGTCGCCCTGTTGGTCAGCCGGTCTCTCACCAGCTGACAGACCAGTGACCCACATCCAGCTGCACGCCGGCCTCTTCACCTCCGTCCCTTCCTTCTCTTCCTCCCTCCTCGTCTCGTCCCGACCCTCCCCACCCGCCCCGCCCGAGTTTTGACCTCATGCTGCACCGGTAGCCATAAATATAAATTCCAACCAATAAAACATCACAGGTTTTTGAACAGTCCCGCCCCTAATAAAACCGCCTTTCTCTCCCACCCTGACTGATATCCCATTGGTTTAGACTTTTGAACAACATGAAATACATCAAATCGGGGGAGTGAAGTTGTGAGATGTGTCGCGGCCGAGCGGTTAAGGCGATGGAGTAGAAATCCATTGGGGTTTCCCCGCGCAGGTTCGAATCCTGCCGACAACGTGGAGCTGGTACGATAATGATGTCATGTGTGGAGAGCAGGAACACAAGTGCTAACCAAAGGAAATGCTGCTGTGTTGATGGAGTGACAACAAAACAGCAGATTCTGTTGTTTTCCCTGGGAAATACAGAGAATATCCAATTACTCTGCACTTAAATGTTTCCTGAATCTCCACCGGGGGATCAATAAAGTGCAGTCTGATCTTATCTTAAAGATGCTGTTTCATTAAATTGAAACAGGAAGTTGGGGCGGGACATAACGCGAGCGGGGATCATTCAGTAGTGCAAACCAATAGGAGATCAGTTAGAAACACAGTTTTATTTAATGGGAGGACTGTTTGAATCTTATGTTTAGTTGGTTGGACTGGTTGGTTATTGGTTAGTTTCTTTTGCTGATGGAGAGACACAAAGTCTGTCCTCTGTAACGGATTGGGATCTAGAATGTAGTGAAGTACAATACTTCAGTAACAATGTACTTCAGTGAAATGACTGACTTTAAAAAATACACAAGTACACAAAAAATCACAGAAACATGAGTAAATGTAATCCCACTACTATAATTGGAGAGCGGTTTGTGTGTTTGTGTGTCCCACCATGGAGGAGAGGAGATAAGAAGAGGAGAGGAGACAAGGAGAGAGGAGACAAGGAGAGAGGAGAGGAGACAAGGAGAAGAGAGGAGACAAGGAGAGGAGAGTAGAGGAGAGGGGAGAGGAGATGAAGAGAGGAGGAGAGGAGACAAGGAGAGGAGGCGGTTATAAATTCTAGTTAGTTAATAATACTCTTGGCAGTAATAACAATGAATCAGAGGTCATAATAAAACATTGCAGGGGAATGAAATGCAAAGAAATAGATGACAAAGCAGACAAAACAGTAGCCAGCAGTTTACAGACGACCAGGTGGCAGAGAGGCTCAGGTGCTAATTAATGGACTGCAGGTTTTATTGAAAACAGATTGAGGTGTTGTGGTTTGTTCTGTGCTGATGTATCCACTGATAAGACCATACCACTGCTGTATATAGAAGTCTGGTTTTTGTTTTTCCAGTCATTTTTTGGCCAGAACAAAAAGGATCCAGTGTTTGTTCTCATCGCAACTGGTGGGCTAACTCTCCGATGAGAAGGCAGGAAAGGAAGAGAGAGTAAAAGTTGGAGGAAGAGCCGGGGCTGCGGCTCGTTACGGCTCAGAACTTTCCCTGAAACTCTGCCGGGATTAAAGGTCTGATGCTGCTGATGCTCGGGGTCAGAGGTCGCGGGCCGTCCCACCTGCACTGATCCTTTAAGAGCCGGCTGTAAAGAAAGCGGAGAGAGTGGGGGAAGCAGATGGGAGTGGTGTGTGGGGGTGGGGGGGGGGGGTAACGCTCCATCTGGGAGCCATTAGAGATCTATTAGTGACCCGGGACGCTTTAATTGGCCCAGAAGCTAAATGTGAGTGTAGTAACCCGACACCTCGACGCCCACCTGGAGCCGCCGACCGCCAGGCTCAAACACACTGGAGTACAGACAAAACTAAATGTCAAAGGAGTTTTCATTTCATTTGAGTTTTGGCAATTGAGCTGAACAATTAATAAAAAAAAAAACATCAAAATTGCAATATGAACTTGTGCAATTTCCAAATCTCAGAGGCTGCAATTCATTTCTTCAGAGAGAGTTTGGTCCAAACTGGATTTGTGAACAAAGAGTTTTAGAGCTGCAGGTAATCTTTGGTCCATGAATCAAAACCTTTCATCAGACTCAAACTCAGTAAATCCTGCCCACTGACATCTAGTTCATCTAGTTAATCACTTTTCATTAAACAATTTTAAAGTTCTAAAAATCTATGACCAGAAAAACTTGAATGAACGTAATTGTAATATTCTGTCAAATAATCGTAGTTAGATGTTTTTGTCAGTTTCGTTCAGCCCTGTTTGGCAGCAGCAATGCATTTTCCAACATGGAAATGAAAATTGGATTATTTCATTTTAATTTTGTCGTACATTATGCGCACATATATTCAATTATGTATATTTAATTTAATGATTTCAATTGAATATTGTCACATCTGGACTTCCATACAACACAGGCTTACAGGGGAATAATACATATTTGGCTCAAAGTGTTCTGATGTATTGAATATTTGTGAATTCATTTTGGCATTAACGTTCCAAAACAGCAACATTAAAGGAGAACAGCAGCGTGATTTAGAGTTACAGAACATTTTCTTCTGTCTACGTCTAGTTTACGTTTCCCACAATCATTCTGCAATGCATGCTGGATGGAATTTGATTTGAAAACATTCAACTCAACTCAAGGAAATAAGGAGAAAAGAGAAATTTTTGCTTACTGGACAAGAATGAATGAAAGAGGAAAACGAGCGCTGATATCTGAACTATGCTGACTGTGTGCAGAAACCATCTCTCTCTCTTTCCTGTCTCTCTAAATTTTGAACTGTTTAAAAGCTGAACTTCATTACCCAGAAATCCTGTGTGGTGACATCAGTAAACCAGTATCAGACTGTGGTTGTACTGGTCGGCTCCCAGTGTGAATGTGTTGAACTGTGTGAATGTGAAGCAGGGCGTTGTTGAGCAAGAGAATGCGTGCTTAGCAAACCTTCCCCGGATAAATAAAGGTCAGCAAGTGGTTTTAAGTGTTTGTAATAAATATAGTGATGTCATGCTAACACGGGCTGAAGTGTGTGTGTGTGTGTGTGTGTGTGTGTGTGTGTGTGCGCGGTGTGTTTATCATGGAGATAAACAGCAGGGAGGATGCGGCTCATCTCTCATCCGAGGCGCAGCAGATGTTCTGCTGGCCGGATCTCAGCGTCTTCGCGAATTAACGGCCTCTTTGTTTAGAACCGGCTTCTTGGGAGAGGCGAGGAGGAGGAGGAGGAGGAGGAGGAGGAGGAGGATGAGTCAGGGAGTCTGCGTCTGTAACAGATGAGTCTTCATGAAAACAGTTTTGTCATTTGTGTTTTCCGCCGTGTGTTCCCGCCTCCCCAGGGTGACGGCCCAGCGGAGCATCGAGGACGCGGAGGAGGCGGAGAGGGAGCGGCGGCGCCGGGCGCGAGAAGCTTTCCGCCGGACCGACAGCGGCTCGGCGCCCGGAGAGCCGGGCCAGGAGGACGGGAGTCTGGCACAGGACGGCCTGTAAGTACCAGCAGGGCAGGAAACCCACCGGACACAAGCTCAAGTCAACGAACGGATAAAATGAAGCATGAGACGTAAAACACTTAAAACACACAGAACACAAAGTAAGACATGAGACAGAAGCAAATAGAAATACCGGTAACACTTTACAATAAGGGTCACTAAGTTAAGGGTGAGTTAATGCTTAATAAGCATTAACTCACCCTTAATTAACTGTGTCTGATAATCATTTACTAATGGTGTTCATGTTAACTAAGGTATTAATTTATACATTATTTAATAGTCATCTTTATAAACTATTAAATAATGTATAAATTAATACACACATTAGTTAACTGTTAATTAAGGGTTAGTTAATGCTTATTAAGCATTAACTAACCCTTAACTTAGTGACCCTTACAGTAAAGTGTTACCAACATACTGTATGTACCAGAGGGATAAAAACAGACACTGACAAACCTCAGCAGCATTTGGTGATTTCCAATCCTGAGCACAACTCTGATACGACTCAAAATGATGAAGTTCACGTTTCCCTCGGGCCTCGTAAATCCTCAAAAGTGTGTCGAACTGAGAAAAACAAAATAAGTCCTTTCAGTCCTTTTTTGAAAATGAATTGTTGGCCTTGAAAGTTCCCAAACTCTCCAGTCTGCCTCGGCTCTCTGGATCAACACTGTGGGATTTCTTGACTTGACAACATCAACATCATAACTAAGTACATTTACTCAAGTACTGTACTTCAGTACAATTTTGAGGTACTTGTACTTTACTTGAGTATTTCCATTTTATGCTACTTTGTACTTATACTCCACTACATTTTAAAGGGAAATATTGTTCTTTCTACTCCATTACATTTATTTCACAGCTATAGTCACTAGTTACTTTTCAGATCAATATTTTATATTTATCATTTTATTTATTTATTTATTTATCATCAACATTTGATCATCTTTATAAAATAATTATAAAATAGCATTGTTATAGATTAGACTACCCAAAAGTATAGCTAAATTGTTAAGATTAGCTTCACGTTGACAACTTTAAAATGCTGCTTACATGTACATGTATGTCAATAAATCAGTATTAATATTCCAATAATTTATGAAAAATATAACTCTCTAAATGGGGACAGTTTGCATAATGAGTACGTTTACTTTGATACTCTAAGTACATTTTGCTGCCAATACTTATGTACTTTTACTTAAGTAAGATTTTGAATGCAGGACTTTTACTTGTAATGGAGTATCTTTACATTGTTGTATTGATACTTTTACTTCAGTAAAACATCTCAGTACTTCTTCCACCACTGCTGTAGATGCTGCTGGTTGTTCCTGTGTGTTTCGTCTGGTCATAACTTCGTGTTTAAACGGCTCCTGTCTTGTTTCCCAGCTGTGAAGTCGAAGCGACAGTTTTGCTGCTTTATGGGTCTGTGCAGCCTGAGCTCACGGACGCCTGGTTACATAAAACTAATGTTTCCATTGGGAAAAGCTGCACACCCTCCTCCTCCTCCTCCTCCTCCTCCTCCTCCTCCTCCTCCTTCTTCTTCTTCTTCTTCTTCTTCTTCTCTCTGTATGTGAAGAAGGACGCACAGCTGCCTTCTCATTACACAATCTCCCAAGAATGTTTACTACAAAGTGTCTCGGGGAAACTACCACCGTGTCGTCGCCCGTGGCGTTCGCCCGCTCTTTTCATTTCAGACGTTTAATTACGGCCTGCCTCTCCGACACCTTCTCCCCGTGCGTAGAGACCCGAACCGAACGGCAGGCTTCCAGTCTGCGGTGACTCGACATGAGGTAACGCCGCCGCGGACGGTAATTGAAGGGTTTAGTTTCCAAGACGGCGGCGATAATATGAAGCTTTTTTTTAATCGCCGTAGGTTCGCCTGCTCTGTGATTTCCCTCCTCCAGGCAGGTCAGAGGTCAGGCTCTGCAGCTGGGAGGGTTTCTGTGTTTTGCTCAGTGACACTTCAGCAGGATGGAGGGTTTGAACCCACGGTCTCTCTAAGGAAAATGCAACAGAGCCCTTCAAGTGGGAAATCTACATAAGAAACTTTGCTTTTTTATGCTTTGTACATAAAAAAATCTCACCTAGTGCAGATTTAAGATGCCTCCTAACTTTCATAGCAACCTGTAATGTGATTAACTGTCATTTTGCCAGAGTAGGGGTCTTTTTTTTTTGGTGGAGATTTCATTGTGGAATGAACCTCTTCAGTTGGTATAAGAATAAAATAAAGAGGCTTGGGAAAATATGTATATAATGTTTCTGCAGAGTCTGGGGAGCAAAGGGCTTTAAAGGTCAGAGGATCAAACGTGAAATGCTGTCATCGCCTCAGTGGGAGGGGTGGGGGGGGGGGGGGGATCATGACATTTACACTCTGTCAACAATGCTATATATACATCAACATTTCAGGAATTTAACTGATGCTCTTATCCAGAGACACTGACAGAATAAACTTCAGTTCCTTCATCATGAACATTACAAGCAACAATAAGATCAGATCAGATGAAAGTTTGGTTGGGAAATTGTGTTGAAATTGTGTCACTGCATCAGCAAATAATAATAAGAATAATAGGATACAGCAAAGACAAATGTATACAAAATAACTGGCAGAGGTTGGGGGGGTATTGACGACTATTGATTATTGATGACTATGGAGGTTTTGTTTCAGTCAAACCTTTCAAATGTTTCAGTCAAACTTTTCAGATGTTTCAGTCAAACTTTTCAGATGTTTCAGTCAAACTTTTCAAATGTTTCAAACTGCGTTACAGGTGCAATGAATTATGGTCGCTGTAGTTCATAACATGCATTTAGTGCTTGGCAGCGTTAAATCTTGATCGTACGAAAACTACAGCGATGAGAACCGCCTGCTTCATGCCCCACCCCCAAAATAACTTGGTATAATTTGCCTCTTGACGCTGAACAGCATGCAAAATAACAGCAGCAGAACAAAATGGGACAAAGAAAAACTGAATGAAAGGCCGGAGCCACAGTGAGCAGAGCAGGATCCTATTAGAGGAGAGAAGACAAGAGAAAGGGTTTGTTCAGAGGAATCAGAGTTCAGGTGAAGCTCTGGGATTCAGCCTGTCACGACCATGTCACGACCACAGCTGGAACAAACCACAGCTGGAGCATTCCTCCCAGGCCTCCAGGTGTCCAGTTTACAGCCTGAAGCAGCAGCTGTGACAGAAGCAGCATGAGGCGATGCGGAGCTGAACAGGACCGGGACCGGGACCGGGACCCAAACACACCGCAGTCACATCCAGCCTTGTTACGACCAATCAGCTGCTGGGAGGTTCAGGATCTGGGGAACGCCGGAGGAATTCCTCTCTGCTGCTGGGAAACACTTTCATACCGTTAATGAGCGGAGGAAAGCCAGAGACGCTGCACTAATTGTTAAAGAAAGTGTTTGCTTGAAACGGCCAATAAAAAGAACTTTAGTTACACTCGGCATTTCACACTAGGAATTTAATGATAATGATAATAAAAATGCTACTAATATTAATATTACTAAAACTACTACTAATAAATTTCATATGTATACAGATTTTAAAAAGTGCTTTAACAACCAAACATACATGAAACATGAAACCAAACATAAATTAATACAAGGAAACAAGAGGGCACTAAAAGATGAAAAGGATAAGAACAGAGAGAAAAACAATTTAACAGTTTAATAATATCATAATATAATAATTTAAGCCTCATTGTGAGTCGCTCTGAATATTGAAGTATTAGTTAAATACCTATAATTGTAGGCACAAATGCACAATCATACTGCATAAGCATTTAATGAAATGTAGAGTTTCATTAAAGTGGTAATGCTCAAAGGTTGTTTTTTTTAATTGTATTCAGTCTCCATCTTTGTCCCTCAGCCTCACTGTGGTGTTTCTGCACTGCTCTTCCCACAGATCACCTGTCAATCAAACAGTGTGGGCGGAGCTTAGATTTCCTGTTGATGCAGTTTGAGTTTCTGTTCAGCCATGGTGGCTATCACTGCTCATGCTAACTACCCAGTTCTTCTTCTTCCTCTTTCCTCTTCTATTCCGGAAACTTAAAACGCATCATTTTTAGAACAGACAGTGGAAAAGCTTTATGAACTGGATATAGGTTGGGTCACACAGAGAGAGAGAGAGAGAGAGAGAGGGAGAGAGAGGGAGGGAGGGAGAGAGAGAGAGAGAGAGAGAGAGAGAGAGAGAGAGAGAGAGGGAGGGAGAGGAGAACAGACAGTTATTTATGTTAGAATTTGGTGGATTATTGCTTTAGGCTCTTACATAGGACAGTCAACACACTGGAATAAGCTCATAGGTTAATAACTCTAGAATGAATCCATTGTAAAGTAAAGCTGCAGTGTGTGTGTGGGTGCAGGTGCAGCTGTTTGGGTGAACACAGCCAGACTGCTGTTAGGAGCACAGAGGAGGAGTGTGCAGTGTGTGGAGGGAGGCAGGAGGAGTGTGTGGAGGGAGGCAGGAAGAGTGTGTGGAGGGAGGCAGGAGGAGTGTGCAGTGTGTGGAGGGAGGCAGGAGGAGTGTGTGGAGGGAGGCAGGAGGAGGCAGGAGGAGTGTGCAGTGTGTGGAGGAGAGCAGGAGGAGTGTGCAGTGTGTGGAGGGAGAGCAGGAGGAGTGTACAGTGTGTGGAGGGAGGCAGGAGGAGTGGGCAGTATGTGGAGGGAGGGAGGAGGAGTGGAGGGAGGCAGGAAGAGGGAGGAGGAGTGGAGGGAGGCAGGAAGACTGTACAGTGTGTGTGGAGGGAGGCAGGAGGAGGGAAGAGGGAGGAGGAGTGGAGGGAGGCAGGAAGAGTGTACAGTGTGTGTGGAGGGAGGCAGGAGGAGGGAGGAGGGAGGAGGAGTGAGCAGTGTGTGTGGAGGAGCAGGTGTTTGGAGCAGAGCTGGAAAGGCTTCAGTGCTGACTGACAGTCACTCAACATGTCTGCTGTCTGGACCGCAGCAGGGTCAATATTGACCGACCCGAGGGAGCCGGCCCGCCTCCTCTGCCTCCTCTGCCTCCTCTGCCTCGCTCTGCCTCGCTCTGCCTCGCCCTGCCTCCTCTGCCTCCTCTGCCTCGCTCTGCCTCCTCTGCCTCCTCTGCCTCCTCTGCCTCCTCTGCCTCCTCTGCCTCGCTCTGCCTCCTCTGCCTCCTCTGCCTCCTCTGCCTCCTCTGCCTCGCTCTGCCTCCTCCGCCTCGCTCTGCCTCCTCTGCCTCCTCTGCCTCCTCTGCCTCCTCTGCCTCCTCTGCCTCGCTCTGCCTCCTCTGCCTCCTCTGCCTCCTCTGCCTCCTCTGCCTCGCTCTGCCTCCTCTGCCTCGCTCTGCCTCCTCCGCCTCCTCTGCCTCCTCTGCCTCCTCTGCCTCCTCTGCCTCTGATGGAGTCCAAATGATTCACACTCCAAACAGCCGGCGCCTGTGTGCTTTACAGAGGCCTGATCCCACTGTTTTCATTACTTCCCGCATGCAGGACCGTCATTACAAACAGGTTTCACAGCCGAGCTTCGTTCAAACCCACAGAACTTTATTTTAACTTCTAGTCAAGATCCCAAGGTTTCCAAATACACCAAACATGTCAGGCTGGATTACAGGGGAATGTGTATAAAGTGATGCATCTTTAAAGTGAAGATATCTAGGTTTTTTCCACTTGATGTACTGGTGCAGCCATAAAACAATAGCTGGTTTGATGGATTGATTGATTGATAATTTTTATTTTAAACATGTAAAAAATAAAAAAAAAACAGATAAAAACAAAACAAGAATAACAATAAGATGAAATAAACAATAAACCTATACAGCAAACTCAATAAACAAATTCTCATAAACAACACAAATTAAATATTACATGTTCGAAAAGGAGTAGGAAGAAGTATACACATTACAAAACATTGACATAACATACACTGGCATTATATATTGGTTGGATATTATTGGCCTATATTAGAGTGTCTTTTTCAATGAATATTTTTTTCCACATGCTGAGCCAGTGTCAGGTGCTAAATTCCAAACACATGTTTTTTAAGCAATTTCCATTTCCTATTGTCACTATTCCTCATCACAGCTGTGCTGCATGTTCTCAGTTCATCTGTCAGCTGGGCTGTGCTGCTAACAGCTCTCTGATTACAAAAGGTAATCAAAGCAGAGAGTTATTACCCTGCTGTTTACTCTGCATAAGCTTTTCCACTTGGTGAAGTGACGTGTTTGGATTCACAGCTTCCCTCGACTCGCTGCAGCTGCTGACTGACAGAACATTTTAGGTTAAAGGAGCCTCAGAGTCACAATGAAACATTTTGAGAGCATCTTGCTTCCGTAATTTGACGTATTTCTGGTTGAAACAGGATGCTGGAGCGGGACATAACGCAGGAAGGTTTCATTCAGAAGTGTAAAACAATGGGATTTCCGTTGGAGAGAGAAAGGCAACAAGAAAAAAATATGTGGTGTTCCTTATCCCTGTGATTCCAGACTTTTCGGACCGCCTGTCCCGTGCCAGGCTCCAGGCCGGTCTGGACGGTCTCAGCGCTGAACACCCTGCTGTCAGTCTGAGCCTCTGTTTACTCTGCACTGAAACCCTCGTTACAAAAATCACTTAATGCTGTTTGACGGACAGAGAGCTAAGTCCTGTAATCCAGACTGGACCTGCAGTCAGGAGCAGGACAACCCACTGACATGAAGTCAACCCACTGTCCCACAGTGGGTTGACTTAGTTCAGGACTGAGACAATTTTACCTGCTCGTCCCATTCGATTTTTAAATGTAAATGAACAGAAGTTAAAGGGTAACACTTTACAATAAGGGTCACTAAGTTAAGGGTTAGTTAATGCTTAATAAGCATTAACTAACCCTTAATTAACAGTTAACTAATGTGTAATTTACTAATGGTGTTCATGTTAACTAAGGTATTAATTTATACATTATTTAATAGTTTATGAAGATGACTAAATAATGTATAAATTAATACCTTAGTTAACATGAACACCATTAGTAAATGATTACCAGACACATTAGTTAACTGTTAGTTAAGGGTTAGTTAATGCTTATTAAGCATTAACTAACCCTTAACTTAGTGACCCTTATTGTAAAGTCTTACTAAAGCTGCACTATGGAAGATTTGTGTGTAAACCTGCAGAAATCTGAACAAATCTCATCACTTTCAATCTAAGTCATTTACACAAACACAAGATTAGACTCAGATTAGTCCCAAGTCAAGTCTCAAGCAATTCAACTTGTGACTGGAGTCCAAGTCATGTGACTCAAGTCCCCACCTCTGGTAGTCAGTAATGATACTGTACCATAGCCAATATGCCTGGTTTGGGTACAGAATGGAACTGCTGTAGAATTCAAATACTGGGTGTTTAAACGAGGGTTCGACTGATATTTTGAGCTGATACTGGTGTTTTATTTTTTTTTTGTGACCACATTTTTATTGGTTTTTCTTTTTACTTTCATTATGGAGGAGACATTACATATCGTAATCAAGTAACTGAAATATTGTGTTGCCATTGCATAACACATCTACATCTATATACTAAGGTAATCACATATGCATTATAAATGTAGGGTACATACATTTACATTCACATAGTAAGATTAAATGAAATACAAAAATAAATGATGTGAATAATACAGCAAAAGAATGTGTATCCAGGAGAACCCAAGATAAACACGTTGGTGTGCTATGCCCTAGCCAAAATTTCAAATATAATTTGATCGCAATTTATTATCATACTGGTGTTTTATTAAACATCAGCTATGGGTCGAACCCCGGCTGAACACCTACAGCTGTTTCACTTCAGATGAACCCAGCTGATAATCCGTCCCGTCTCTCCCTGGCGTTCCTCCTCAGGTTCGACGGCGGCCTGAAGCCGAGCTCCTCCCCGTCGCTGGAGGAGGACGAAGGCTTCAGCGACGGGACGCAGCGCCGGGAGAGACGCAGGCAGCAGCGCCTGCAGGAGCTCAGCCAGGGAGCCGAGGAGGAGGAGGAGGAGGAGGAGGAGAAACATACGAACGCGATGAACGGAGCTGTTCCCGACAAGAGCGTCCTGGCCTCGGCCTCCTGCTCCTCCTCCTCCTCCTCCTCCTCCGCTCGCCTCCACAGGCAGCAGCAGGTGGAAGCAGACAAGGCCAGGACGGCGGCTGAGAGGAGGAAGGAGCGCGAGGAGGAGGAGGAGGCGCTCCGAGCCGACAGGGCGAGGAGGGAGGAGGAGAGGAAGGAGGAGGAGCAGAAGAAGAGGGCGGAGCAGAAGAAGAGGGAGGAGCAGAAGAAGAGGGAGGAGCAGATGAGGACGGCCAACAGGAGGGAGGAGATCCGAATGCCAGATGAGGAGGTGAGAGTTCCTCCCCGAACAAAAACCAGACCCACCAGGATTTCACAAGTTTTTTCTGATTATTGCGGCCTAAAATGGGCTAAAAACAGCATTTCTCAAAAATTGCAATGTAATTTGCGATGTATTGTGTGTGTTTTTTTGCAATAAAATTGCAGGAATGGGCAAAAATAAAAAAAATAAAAATGTGATTTAAAAAAAAATTAATTCCTTTCTTCTTTGGACGATTTCCTCCATCTCTCCTTCTCAGGTGGAGAAAAGAAGAGAGGTGAAAGTCTCGTACACATCGAAGGTTTTCCTTCAACAGGAAGCGAAACACAGCAACACCAACGGAGACGCAGACGAGGAGGAAGTGACATCACATAATAAAACAAAAAGGTCTACCAGGTTTGTCTGGTTCTATTCATGATAATGGTGACACTGCATTAGACAAATGACTCTTTCCAGTCTTTAACTTATTTCTAATACAGAAGGAAGAAATGATGGAAAAGTAATAGTACTACTTTTTTTTTGGGTAATGCTAGCCAGCAAAGACACTAATGTTAATGTCAACATGCTAACGCTAGCTGCTACTAGCTACATTAGCTAGTGTGCTAATCAGATGTGTTAACAACAAGACAGTGATGGTTAGCTGACCAGATACTATGGTTAGCTAGCTAACAAGCTGACATTTTCTATTTACTTTTGTTTTTATTGTGTTTTCTTTGCCTGCTTTTTTTGTGTTTTATGTCTGTATGTATGTTTATGCTTTATTTCCTCTGCGAAGCACTTTGTGACGTCTCTGCTCTCGAAAGGTGCTATATAAATAAAGTTACTTACTTACATTATCTAAACACTAAATCAATCAGATGATCAGTGATGAAATGATCAGTTCAGTCAGAAACAGACAGAAATTAACAGTTAGAAATTTAGAAATGAAACCAGCTGTTCACAGCCATTGTTGCCTGAGAGCTGAGGACCTCCAATATGGCCGCCAGAGAGTGTGTTACCTCACTCGACAGCCTGTAATGAATAAGTCTCTGGTCTGGGCAGCAGAGCGGTGGACACGGAGGAGGCGGAGGCCATCTTGGAGACGGAGCAGCGGCTGGAGAAGATCCGGCGGAGCCACCAGCAGAAGGAGAGCCAGGAGCTGGAGCAGCTGAGGGTCCGGCAGGCGGAGGCCGAGCAGGAGCTGGAGGAGCTGAAGAGGAGGAGGGAGGAGAGACGCCGGGTCCGGGACGAAGAGGAGCGCCGGAGGGAGGAGGAGGAGCAGCAACGACTGGCCAAAGAGGAGGTGAGCAGTTATATTACACCGTCATGACCAGGCTGGGAGTTACACCAGCCACCAGAACAATGCTGCTTCATTTTGGTTGGAAAGTTAGTGTGCAGGGAACCATTACCAGTTGAAGTAATTATAATGAAGTAATTATACGCACATCACATAGGTGCAAGGCTATCAGAAAACTGTGTCAGTGAAAGAAGGATTAACACCTGCACACTTGCTCCATGCCACAAAAGTTTAATAGTGATCACGTTGCGATCCTACTTGGATCTTTGTCAGGTCAAAATGTTTGAAAAATGGAAACCACACCCATATTTATACATCATGCACACCCATAGGCTGACAAGCTCTATGATGGCAGGTGAGGTTAACCATCCAAACCGCCCAGGGTGATAAACATCCAAAAATAGTTAACAATTCAATAAAGTACATAGAAAACAGATACATAGAGAGAAAAACAGTAGTACAAAAGCCATACTTCAAAAATATCAAACATACATGTATATCTTATATATAAGCATAAACATAATATCAGATACAACATCCCATATATCAAAATCTATATCACCTACATTCAAAAATATTGTATTAAGTTAGAGGAAAAGAAGAAATCTTAAATTCATGTAAGAAATTGGGTCTTAACACCCTTCTATAAAAAGTCAGCTAGACAGGTAACCATTACCAACCTTCATCTGGAGATCATACTGATACCCACACACTGCCAGGATTTGGTCGGCTAGTGACAACTGAATTTATGAATGAGAGTGAATGTGCATACTGTCTGTCTGTCTGGATCACACTGGAGCAGAGCAGAGTAAAATGACTAGACTGCATGTAACAGGAGTCACTTCACTCCTCTGATCTCACGATGGCTGTAAATAATGTCTGTAACCATATCAATCAATCAATCAATCAAACTTTATTTATATAGCACCTTTCATACAGGTTATTGCAGTTCAAAGTGCTTCACAGATGACTGACAAGTGGACAATCAGACAGAACACGTGTAGACCGTAAAAACAATTTGAGACCAATGCAAAAATAAAAAATGATGACAATGCAATACAATAAAAATAGATTTAAAAACAAAAATATATAATAATATTAATAAAATAACAGATGAAATAAAATATAATAAAATTTGACAACATAAAAACAATAAAATAAGTGAATAAAATAAAGTAAATAAAGTCTATAAACCATTCTTAATCAAAAGCCAGGCTGAACAGGTAGGTTTTAAGTTTAAGTTTAAAGATTTCAACACTTCCAGCTGCTCTCAGATCCACAGGCAGACTGTTCCAGCGGCTCGGAGCATAAAAGCTAAAAGCTGCCTCACCTAAAGTTTTAGTCCATAGTAACGTTTTCTTCAGACTAACATGGCGGCTACCATCCTCTGTGTTTTCAGTTTACTTGACACCAGTAACACCAGTAACCAGAGGCGGCAGTTTATCCATAAGCTCTTAATAAACCGCCAATGACAGCGGCTTGATACTTTACATTTGGCTCCAAGACCGCAGAGCTGGTAGAGCAACCGCAATGTTGAGGAAAATTTGAGAATGTCTCACAACACTTAACGTCCGTCTCTTTCAAATTAAGAGTTGCACCTCAACAACCAGCTGTCCGGTTCTGGTTCTGGTTCACACTACTTGGACTAATCAAATCCGCTCTCAAATTCCATCGTGAGTTCAGCTGTAGTCGTCACTCTCCTTAAATAACTGAACTGTGTGTGAACTGACCAGGATGAAGCTGTAATGAAGACTAAGAACTGTATTTAGCTGCAGTGGGATGAAGCCACTAAAAATCTCTACTAAAAAATCTAGTTGGCTGGTAAAATAGTGAAAGTGGAGTTTATCAGCCACAGTGGCCTATTAACCGAAAAGTGAGTTTCCTGGCCTGATTTAAAACAATTTACTAAAAAACACGCTCAACCCTCAATTATTTATGTGGCTGCTGAATCCTCAAAAAATGTGTAATGAAATACTCCAGGACAGCACTCCAATTCATTCATTTCTATTAATTGCCGCACAGACGTTTGGGGCAAGACGGCCTTCTTCAGTTCGCTTTTTAGGCAAACAAACTGAATCGGTCAGTCGCAGGTGACTCTTATTGGTAATCAGGCTGACACAGCAGCTTCCAAAAAAAATCACAAATTAGTTATATCATTTTTTAGATGTACTAACAACAAACACTCAGAGGACATGAAACAACCTCTAGGCTATTCCAACAGTAAGCAAATATTTATGTAGTCCTATACATTGCAAAATAGCCTAATTAATTAATTTTCTTCATCCATGCGTAGCCTAAACATGATCTAGGTTAGGCATACCTACATGTTTTAACATAACAGAAAAATATCACAAAAAAACAAGAAAAAGACAACTCTTCATTGAGTCCCCTTGGCTCCAAGAAAATGTATCCAAAAACATTCCTGGCCTAATTATAACCATTAAAAGCAAGCTAACACACACATTGGGAACAAATTCTCCACTTATGACAATCAGACACATGTAGACAGATGCAGGTACTGTATGAATAGTCGTGATCCAACAATGTGTCTGAACCGATTCAGGAGGAGAGGAGGAGGATGAAGGAGGACATAGAGAGGAGGAGGATGGAGGCAGCAGAGAGGATGAAGAGCCTGAGTTCCTCCGGTGTGGAGGGAGACGAGACCTTCAGCCCCTTCAGTCCCAAAGCTCCCACCCACAAGGTAAACCCCCCCCCCCGGGTCCTCCGCCTGGTCTGGAAGCTGCAGGACGTTCACACTGTGAGCCGATTGGTCGATGAGTCGCTCCGTTCTGACTGACTGTGGGCGGGGCCAGAGGCAAAGTTTTGAACAGGCAATTCATGGATTTCTTGCCGCTTTGGTATTTCCTTTCATAACGTTATTTTAATGAACATAGCTTTAGCATAAGAGCATAAATAGGTCGCATTAATGGAAAATAAACAGAAAAAAAACTCAATAAAATGCCTTCAGAGCTTCCCATCGACCCAACAATGGATCTCCATGAATCGTTTCTTAGACATTTATTTATTCCTGTCATCTTTCAAATAAAAGTTGTAGAGATCAATCATTTTGCTCTTGCCAGCCAAAATTAACTAAATCACATCAGTAGGGAAACAAGGTAGCGAGGAAATCTGATTGGCTGTTGACGGGGTGATGACAGTGAAAAGTTCAGCTTGTTGAGCGTCCAATCATCAGCTGGGTTTCCCTGACCGGACTGGAGACCATGTTCCTCACAGTGTGACCTCACAGACAGCAGGATGAACTTAATGTCCCACAGTGGGTTGACTTGGTGAAACCATCAGTCATGTTAACATTAGGGCTGAACGATTTTGAAAAAATATCTAATTGTGATTATTTTGACTGATATTGCATTTGCGATATTAGAGGGAATGATCATTTTTACATCATTATTCTCATTTTCATTGAAAAACGTATTAAAATTATTACGGTATGATTTTTGCGGGGATCTGTACCAAACAAAGATGTTTTCTTAAGTCTGTAGAATATGATGTGTAGGCCAGGACATCTCTGCAGGACCACAATATTTACTTTAAAATGGTATTTTGACACATTTCACCTTTAACAAATATTGCGCCTCCTGCGATTTGAAAATTGATTTCAATAAAATTTGGATTAATTGTTCAGCCCTAGTTAACATGTTGATTTACTCATAATGAAGTCACTTTCAACCACAACGACAAGAACAATGACAAATAATTCTGCATTATCTTTACAGCCAATGAGTTCAGTTTCAGCTTGTAAGTTGCATGTGTGTGTCTGTGTGTGTGTGTGTGTGTGTGTGTGTGTATATGTGTGTGTTGGAAATGCCGGTGTGTCCCGGCCGCACCAGACAGCATGTCGTGTTATGAAGGAACTCACTGATGAATGGGTTTCTTGGTGTGTGTTTGTTTGAAATGTGAAACGTGAGACAGAAGTTGCTTTGGAGTCGACCAGCGTTCACTGTTACTGGAAATGCAACCACATCACCTTATGAGTTATGTGTTTATGTGTGTACGGTGTGTGAGATGAAGAGTTTGGTTCCAAAATGAGATATAATAAAATACAGTAGATGAGATGCAAAAGTGATAGATATTAAAGACACCAAAAACAAATTCTATTTTTTAAAGGATAGTAGGTAAATTTAGTCCTTGGTTGACTAAATGAGATCACTTTCACAGACTGGATCCTGTAGGTTTTAGAGATATTGAATGATAATCTTCAAGTAATTCTTTTTTCCTATAGTGGATATATAGCATTTTGGAAATTAACTTTTCAACTGTAATTAACAGCAGAGGGGGAAGAATACTTTCCACCAGTTTTTGGGAAAATAACAATCTATTCATGGATTGTTTATGACTTGAAACCTGTTCCCAAATTCTTTTTCCCAAATTCTTTTTCCCAAATTCCTTTTCCTTGTCACTGTTGGAAGTCACTGTGTGTCAGTACTACAGCGATGGTTCACAGAAGCAGTCGGGTCGTGTTGTCACAGCTTGTCTTGCATGGCACCGCATGCTCTTTGTGGTTTTCTCGTTCCTTTAATTTCCTTTATTTAAAGTTTATACAATGAGTTTCATGAGCTTTGTGCCCTTGTTGTGACAAAATTACTTTCCCCCGTCATTTTTACCCTCAACAAAAAAAACTACAGTATCGGTTACAGGAGGTAAAGCCCTGATTGGCTGTTTTACTGTAAAGGCTTTTTGTTTCCTGGGAGCGATCATCAGCTTCCCTCTGCCTGTGTGTTAAATTTCAGAGAGCGAATGAAGAAGGTTTGACGGCAGAAAGTGCGTATTCGGTGAGTCTGGGATTCAGGTCCAGGGTTTAAGCCTTGACACAAGGGATTCCTTTGTGTGTGTGTGTGTGTGTGTGTGTGTGTGTGCTGGGGGGAGTGGGGTGGTGGGGGGGGGCATGTGAGAGCCTGAGAGCATGCTGTGCCTACTTTGATGTTTGACCCCTTACGCCGGGTTCAGACCGCAAGCGTAAGCGCCGCGAAGCGCCGCGAAGCGTCAATTTCCGTGCGAGCAGGAGCCTGGCTGTTCACACCAGACGCGCATTTCTCCGCGCCGGTCACCAAGCGATTCTGCTCTACAGGAGGAGAAAACCCCGTGGAAACAGGCTGTAGCTGCTCACACTGTGTTCCAACAGCCACCAAAGCTTCATCTGTTCACTGCTGTCCTTGTAGAAACACTGCTGACAGCTCACTGTAGCTTTTCCACATCAGGGATGAACTTTATATTTTCCATCTTCTTAATTTCCCCCTTTCTTCACAAACTCCCTCATATCAAAGCTGTCACGTTTATTTGTTTGTTTTCTCAGCAAGAGTCGTGACTTGTGATCAGGCAATAATTAGGAAAGCCTAGGGGACCTAGATCTCTCCCTCTCCCCCTCTCTCTATCTCTTTAAATAATTAGCCTACATATATAAATTAAGTAGCCTGTAAATAAACAAACTTAAACATGTATCCTTGTTTACTTTTGTGGTAACAATAACAGACGCAATTTTCAAAAGACAAGTGATAATTCAAAACCAGATAGATCATCATCCTACAATGTGTTGCATTTAAAACTTGCATCAGTGCAGATTGATTCATCAACAACAACAACAGTGAAGACCCTGGTAAGTTGATCATTTAATATATTTGTGATTCTGTGGTGATATAATGGAGATATGACCATCTATAGTGTTTTCTATGGCGTTTTCCTGTGAAATGCGCGCCGCGGCTCGCGGAGAAAATAGACCAGACGCCGAAACTGGCGCTCCAGATCGCGAGCCGGCCGCGGAGCTCCGCGCCGAGGCGCGGCGCGGCGCGCCCGGTCTGAACGGTCAAATCGGTTAACATGGGCGCCGAAAGGAAACTGGCTCCGCTTCGCGGCGCTTCGCGGCGCTTACGCTTGCGGTCTGAACCCGGCGTTAGGCAGCCAAGGGCAGAGAAAATATTGAACCTGTCCTGAACCATAAGTCCTCTGCCAAGACAGAAGCTTCAAAGGATCAGGATCAGTTCGGCCATTTTGTTCCTATATATAACTCCTCTCTTCCTCCTGTAGCTGTTAGACCCACAGACAGTATTGTCTGTAGTTGTTGGACCCACAGACAGTATTGTCTGTAGCTGTTGGACCCACAGACAGTATTGTCTGTAGCTGTTGGACCCACAGACAGTATTGTCTGTAGCTGTTGGACCCACAGACAGTATTGTCTCCAGTCAGCTGTCAGTTGAAGCTCCGCTGCCTCTTGCTGCAACAATGAGTCCAAACTGTTTGTCAGAATATTCCAGAAAAGCCGTTTGTGAAAACGATACGGAGAGCGACCGACATATTTCTCTCCGCGGCCCTGAAAGCGCCGGCACCGACCGTTTCCCCTCGGTGGATCGTCTTCTACCGAACTCTACTGTTTACGATCTGACCTGACCGTCCAGAACTAGATCACTCCGCCAGGAACCGCCTTTCACCCCACAGCGGTCTGTGCTGCGGCAGAGAAAAATAGTTCTGTGATTTCCTGATTAGTGAAAGTTGGAACTGAGTCTGTTTCCTCTCGACTCTGTGGAGACACAAACGGCTTTTTAAAAAAAAAAAATGTATTTAACCTTTATTAAACCAGGTAAAAAGTCTCATTGAGATTTATAAACCTCTTTTACAAGAGAGACCTGGCCAAGAGGGCAGCATAATAAAAAACAGAAAAACAGACAAAACATCCAAGATATTCATAATAAAAAACAGAAAACCAACTGAGGTACATACAAGGACAACATAAAAGGCAAAACAGTCTATTCGAACAACAAGATAAGATAAATGCATGCAGATAAATATAATAAATATAATCAGATAAATATAATCCTGAAAGAGTCAAAGAGTCAATCAGTGTTCCATTCAGGTTCATTATAAGTGAGGTGAATTCAGCCAGAGGGATCAGATCAGTCAGTTTTAAGTCATTTTGTAAAGCATCCATGTGGAGGGGCAGAAAACCTAAAAGCTGTTTTGCCCAGCTGTGTCCTAACTCAGGGGACAACTGAGCATGTGAGCACAGACCTTCATGACTCTGCTTCTGGAGAGATCTTTACACATGCAGGAGGGAAGCAAGCCAAGAAGGGATTTGTAAATAAAACGCCTACGCACATGCAGAGACGGCAAGTCAGCTGTGGCATAAAGGAACAATGGAGTCACTGTTACAGCAAGAGGCAGCGGAGCTCCAGTCAGCTGCTTCAACTGACAGCTGACTGGAGACAATACTGTCTGTGGGTCCAAGAGCTACAGACAATACTGTCTGTTGGTCCAACAGCTACAGACAATACTGTCTGTTGGTCCAACAGCTACAGACAATACTGTCTGTGGGTCCAACAGCTACAGACAATACTGTCTGTGGGTCCAACAACTACAGACAATACTGTCTGTGGGTCCAAGAGCTACAGACAATACTTTCTGTTGGTCCAACAGCTACAGACAATACTGTCTGTGGGTCCAACAGCTACAGACAATACTGTCTGTGGGTCCAACAGCTACAGGAGGAAGAGACCATATAGGTCCAAAATCACATAACTTATCCTTAAAGGGACAAATACAAGATCCTGAACACAATGTTCTCCATCAAGACTGTAGTGATGCCTTAAAGCAATGGTTCTCAACATGGGGTCCAGGGACCACCAGGGGTCCTTGACAGAGTTCCAGGGGGTCCCCAGTAAATTGATGTATTGTTAAACTTCAGAATTATTTAATTTACAAGAAGTTAACACAGTTAGAGAATGTAGAAGAATGACTGTTCTGATCATAGTTTCTCTGTTATCTCTCTACCTGCAATACAGACAGTCATGGAGTTCTGGACAAAATCATATCTGACAATAAAAATATTCTCAGATTTAGATTTGAGAGACAAAATCTCATCAAATGGGGGTCTGTGGCTCTAATGTGGACTAAATTAGAGGTCCTTGATATGAAAAAGATTGAGAATCACTGCCTTAAAGAGCTGCTAACCGTTAATTATAATAGTTAATACATAATTTCATCAGTCTGGGTTTCAGTGGAGAGTTTTAGTGTCCCATGATGGTCTAAACGTTTCAGAGACTTTTCCACCCTGACAAGAAGAAACACTGAATACTTGGAATTTGTTGGTATGAAAATGTAAAAAATTAAGGATAATGAATATTGGCACAAAATATTGGCTATTGGCAGCTTCAAAAGCAAAATATTGGTATCAATATCCTTCAAAAACCCATATCAGTTGAACCCCACTTCTAGTCATACCAGTAGTGGTCTTGGATCTAACAGTGTAGCTTGAATGCTGTTGAAGCTGAGGTCGAGAATTTTTTTTATCTTTTCAAGAGAGACCCGAGAACAAAATATACCATTCATATAACTGTCAAAGACAATACACAATACGTTCCACCAGTCAAACAGTCAGCAACATAAAGGGACAAACTTTATAAACAACAACTGACAAATGCAGCTGACTTCAAAATCTCCCAGCATCCTCTTTCTTTTCAAAATCTTTTTATTGAGATTTTCAACAAAAGTTCCCAGGGTTTGGCAGGGGTATTCCACATTGTTATAAAATATACACCAATGTAGTATCATACAAAAATACAAAACAGTGATAATAGTGACAGTAATAAAGTAAGACGTCCCTACCCCCCCACCCCCTTGATTACCTAGAATAGGTACGAGGCACAGTATGTAGAAATAAAGAAATAAAACTAAAGATGTAGCTATTTACATGAAGTCAGGTGTTATTTTCGTGTCAAGGGCAGAACGCATGTCACATTATGTCTTTGGGTGTTATGAAAGTATGACAAAAAGGGTCCCAGGTCTTATTCCCAGCATCCTCTAATCATGGCAATAGTCGCCTTGGCTCGAGCTGAACTGATAAGGGCCGACAGTTCAGTCGTGGAGAAGCTTGATGAAGACCAGCAGACTCCTCTGTGTTTGAGTTGGAAGCCTTCCTCGCGGCCTGCGGCCAGACGCCGCTCTGCTCCACATGGAAAACCTCCTCTAATAACCTCAGACGGCTTCTTCTTCTTCTTCTTCTTTTCCAGATCACAGAGAGAACGGAGTCGCTGAACCGCTCACTGAAGAAAAGGTGAATACCCGTCCTGCATCCTAATCAATTTTCCAACTAACAGCAGCCGGTGTCCGAAATGAACCTGTGAAGAGCCGGTCCACTGAAGTGCAGAGCCATGGAGCGGCCACTGGGAGAGAAAAAAAGTTATATTGAGTCCACAATTTACTGTAACGAGATACAATTTGTTCCCTCGATTTCGTTAAACTGTGCAGTTTAGGAAAAAAATGCAACTCAAAAGAAACAATCGAGCCAATCAGAGCCTTTGTGGGCGGGGCTAAAGTTTGAACCGCTCCTGTGACGGTTTTTCATTGAGGTTTTGGCAGAACAGATTTGTTGATATCACCTCCTTAACCAACAGATTATCTTTGCTAAAACATAATTGGTAACACTTTACAATAAGGGTAAGTTAAGGGTTAGTTAATGCTTAATTAACAGTTAACTAATGTGTAATTTACTAATGGTGTTCATGTTAACTAAGGTATTCATTTATACATTATTTAATAGTTTATAAAGATGACTATTAAATAATGTATAAATTAATACCTTAGTTAACATGAACAGCATTAGTAAATTATTACCAGACACATTAGTTAACTGTTAATTAAGGGTTAGTTAATGTTTATTAAGCATTAACTAACACTTAATTAATGTACCCTTATTGTAAAGTGTTGAAATCACAAGGTTCCACACACACATGTCCTCGTTGCACGTCAAAAGACCAAAGACTGAACATAACTGAAGCCGGTCGTCCTTAATAACTTATCTGCCAATTTTTCCGGCATTTGCTGCTTGGCGGGGGGGGGGGATTTCGGTGCTTGCAGCTCACTCACTGAGGTTTCCCAGAATCCACTAGGGCCCTTCCTGTGCGGACTCAGAGAGGCAGATCTGCTGGTTAAATGGCTGAAAGTAAACACTGACAGAGAGGGCCGGCGGCGACCTCTCCACCTCTCCCAGTGCATCACCTCCCCCAGGCGTGATTTATGGCTCTGGGTAACTCCGACCAGATGCAGGGGGGGGGGGCTGCGTTTCCTCTGGTGGCCGGTGAAGCATCGCCGCGAGCCGCCGCACGGCTCCAGGCGGTCTGCTGCAGTCAGTTATCAGCACTAAGGAGCCTCTCAGCAGCCTCTCAGCAGAGCGTGTGTCTGCTGGTGGAAGCTTTTATCCCAGACGCCTTACTGTACCAGGAGTGCGTACATGTTTTTTTGGATTGGACCCCTGACCCCGGCGGCGTTAGTGCCTGGCTCCGCCCACTGAGCTGGACAGGAGCGCGCCGGTTTCTTACGGTGGCAGTGAGAAGGGGAGCCAGAGCTTTCATTTCAGTTCTCATTTATCCTTCATTTAAATAGGTACTTTCATTTATTTTTCACAATTTCTTTATTCAAGAGAGACCTGGACAGTTCTCCAACTTGCAAAGCAGCAGCCTCTGTAGTGGTTTATGCTTGTTTATCATGTTTTTTTGATTTTGTCTTTGGTTTGATTTTCCCACGAAATCCTACTATAAAATGAGGAAAACTCTGTCCTTCTGTCTGTCTGTCTGCATCTATTTTGCTCCTCAATGGTTTGGCCAATCAATCTGAAACTGCACATGGGCATTGAGCATTGGCATAGGCAGGGACTGATGAAGCTGATTTTTTAATTTTCCCAAATTTACGCTGTTTATGCGCATTTTTGGCAAGTCTGCACGGAGTTGTGGCGTGCACATCCCCGGGTATGGATTTAGCAGCCGACTTTGAAGTCCCGGATGTTGGATTTTCCCACCAGCACATGAACGCAGCATAATAGTTGGCGGCTATAAAATGAAAATCGCCTAATGGTGGAAATCCCAGAACCAGATCAACCCCAAAATCTAATCAGCTGATTCTTGGGCTGTGAGAGATCTGCCCACCAGGTTTCATCCAAATCTGTTTGTAATTTGTTTTTGCTAACAGACAAACAGACAGACAGACAGGAGTGAAAACATAGTTTCCTTCCAACTTTATCCAGTCACACGTTCCAGCAGTCAGACAGGCACGGACGTAATAAAAAGCAATAAAAAGCAAAAACATCTTAGAAATCTTGATCTCAATCCAAGTGTGTGAGATCAGCGACTCGTCTGATGTCATTTCAGGTGATATTTCCTTCAGTCAGTCATGACATCATCAGGTGTGAGGTGGGCGTCGCAGCCCGGCGGCGCCCAGACGTGTTGAAGCGAACGATCCAGATGATGAATGAGATATTTCTGCCCCTTTTTTACTTTTTACCATCCGCCCCCATAGAGAAGGCATGACATCACTCAGCGGGCCTCGCATCTCGAAACCCCCCAAATAAAGCAATGTGGGTCACGTTTATCACATTAAAACAGTCTCTGGCCAATGCCTGGAGAAGCTAGCTAACGTCCCGGGACTCTTTCTAATGACTCACACATGCCTTTCATCAGCAGAACGCTCTAATACAAATAATGTATAAAGTGAGAGAACGTCAAAACACAGGAATCGGGGTCAGCCTGTCCGGATAGGAGGCAGAGTTTGTTTTGGTGTTTGGGGAAGATGGCGGAGATTAGGCCGCCATGCGTTTGGACAGCTGGAGGGGAGCTATGACCCCCCCCCCCACCCCACCTCACCCCATCCCACCCTGCCCCCCCGGCTCTGGAGCTTTCTGTCAAATGTAAAAGAAGAAAGTATCAACATTCTAATTTTAAACAACAGATTACCAAAATAAAAAAATGAATGCATTAAATTACTACATAGTTACCACAAAAAAGTAATCTGACCATTGTAATGTGATCTGAACTCCCAAAATCGTCTCATACTCATCACACATAGAGGGAACAAACTCATACTCTCATTATATTTATTTAAGATAAGATAAGATAAGATAAAATAATCCTTTATGAATCCCACAACAGGGAAATTTACAGTGTTACAGCAGCAAAGGGGATAGTGCAAAAGCAAGTAAAAAAGGCATCAGTAAAAAGCAAGATATAATAAATAAATAAATAAATAAGTAAACAATAAACAGTTACAGTAAACGGTTGAATTCACATTATTGCACATAGGAAATATGGATATTGCACAGTTTGGTGTACAATGATATTGCACATGAGTAAATTTGTTTTAATCCGTCGTATGTCTTGTTGTGCTGAAACAGTAACAGCTTCAAGAAGACGCAGCCTCCTGTTCTGCTGTCCAAGATCGACGACAAGCTGGAGCAGTACACACACGCTGTGGAGGTCAGCACACACACACACACACACACACACACACACACACCTCGCCTCACCTCAAACCCCCACCATTTGCAACACAGACACACACACACACACACACAGAAGCCCCATTGATAAAGTTGACGAATGCTTTCATCACGGTGTCTATCCCTTCAGCTCCCCCTACATTCTTCAGTCATACCTGTTACACTCCTCAATCATACCTGTTACACTCCTCAGTCATACCTGTTACACTCCTCAGTCAATCATATCTGTTACACTCCTCAGTCATACCTGTTACACTCCTCAATCATATCTGTTACACTCCTCAGTCATACCTGTTACACTCCTCAATCATACCTATTACACTCCTCAGTCAATCACACCTGTTGCACTCCACAGTCATACCTGTTACACTCCTCAATCATACCTGTTATCAGTCATACCTGTTACACTCCTCAATCATACCTTTTATCAATCATACCTGTTACACTCCTCAGTCATACCTGTTACACTCCTCAATCATACCTGTTACACTCCTCAGTCATACCTGTTACACTCCTCAATCATACCTGTTACACCCCTCAATCATACCTGTTATCAATCATACCTGTTACACTCCTCAATCATACCTGTTACACTCCTCAGTCATACCTGTTACACTCCTCAATCATACCTGTTACACTCCTCAGCCATACCTGTTACACTCCTCAATCATACCTATTACACCACTCCTCAATCATACCTGTTACACTCCTCAGTCAATCATACCTGTTGCACTCCACAGTCATACCTGTTACACTCCTCAATCATACCTGTTATCAATCATACCTGTTACACTCCTCAATCATACCTGTTATCAATCATACCTGTTGCACTCTTCAACACACGAGTGAGGTTCAGTGAGGCCTCTGTTCTGCACCCAGGGGATGGAGGGTTCTTTGAGGGTTCTTTGGTTAGGGACGTGGTTCTTTTGTACCGCAGCACTGTGTTTTTAAGAGCCAAATGGGACAGGAGGCAGTTTGTTTTCATATTTGGGGAAGATGGCGGAGATTAGGCCGCCATGCGTTTGGACAGCTGGAGGAGCTGAGAGTCGGATCTCACCTAGTGACTCAGACAGACAAAACTGAACAAAATACAATAAAATGGCAAATGAAAATAAAAAAAATAAAAAAACAATCAGCAATCCTGCTGGTTTAGAACATTTCAGCCATTGTTAAAGTGTTCTCTACAGCACCATCTCCTATTTAGACCTATTTGAGCATGGTGCTATAGAGAACCTTTCTAAAAGCGGTTCTTTACAGCACCATACATGGTTCTGCTGTGGCACAAGTCTAAAGGAGGATTTCCTGGTACCCTGTATGTGAGTGTGCTGTAGCGCCTGGAGAATTACATCATACATGTTGTTTTATATCTGCGTGCCGGACAGATATACTGCAGGAACTTTCACAGCACTTTATTTTTAGCCTTCCCTTCCTTCTTTTCACACTTAACCTCAGGAGTTCCCATGTTGATTAACGGCCCGGTGTTAGACCTCGAGTCAAGTAAAATTTATTTTCGAGGCGCTTTTAACAAAAGGGGTTTGTCACAGAGTGCTTTTAGAGTAATGAAGGACAAGACAGATCAAAAAAAGAAACATTGCAAATTTCAATAGATGAGGCCACACTTTTCAAAACAGTTAACCCTAACCATACCATGTGCTTCACAATGAAAAAAAAAACAATTTGGACAATGAGCTCAGAAAGATCCATGAGGGGAAAAAAAAAACAGACCAGGCAACAAGAATAATGTGAATAAAAGCCAAAGATTACAGAAAGGCTTTATGATCAAATTAAGTTTTAAGAAGTGACTCCAGATTTGATGGAGAGCAGAGATTCAAGCAAACATCACCAAAAATCTACCCGGAAGCCATTTTAAAGAAAGAAATCAGGGAGCATTCAGGACCAAAGTTCCTCTAAGCTGACAGTTTATTGACCTACAGTATGTCTATTTATTTATCACAGTGACTTGCTCTAGAAATGTGCTGGATATCAGCGGGTCTGGAAGTTTTGTTGGTAAATGACATTAGCTGCAGGGACTTTGCCAGCTTAGGGTTTGTTGGTGTGAGTGGATTTGACAGCAGATGGATGGGACTAACCCAGACTTTGTGTTCTCCAGACTTCCCAGGAGGCGAAGGCAGCCAAGGCGGGGCCGGCGGACCTGCCCAGCTCTCCTGAAGTCGTCGCCTCCAAGAAGAACCTGTTTGAGGCCGGGGAAGCCTGGAGCCAGAGTCCCACCAAGGGTCCGACCAAGGCAAGGAAACACCGACACACACTCCTGCCTGCAGTGTGACTCCAGCATGGAGGAACACTGGAGAACTGGCTGTATGCAAATAAAGTCTAAATATGGAACAACCAGGCTAGAAACAGAGAGCCAGCTGAAAGAGCTTGTTGGGGTTGAAATTTCTGTCCGAAACGAAGGTAGACGGACAGACACAAGTTCAGTTCACATAGATTAAAATGAACTAGTTCACGTTCATAGTTCACAATTTTGAATTTTGAACTAAGTTCACAGTCCCAAAAATGAACTAGTTCACGTTCATCTTCCGTTTTTTTTTTTTTAAATGAGCTGCTCCGAGCTATTCTTTTTCAATAGAACCTCCTCCTACCCATCCATCCCCAGCCCCCCATCACTGCCACTGCCCACTTCCCAAACTAAATGCGTTCGTTGCCGATGTGGCTGACATTCAGACTTGTTTTTTCAGACCCGGCGGGCACAATTTGCAAAAAAATTTGACATTTTTTCCGTTGGAATCTGTACTGATTTGTTCATAAAACGCCTTCAAATATTCATATGAACTGGCTTCAGCAGGACCGGTAGCTGTGTATTGCCAGTTGCACTAGCTGTGCCGGGTGCCGTAAAACACAGTGCGGGAGCGTCGGTAACTCTCGCGGGAGTTAACGACGCTCACGTTCACGGTCATTAGTTGCAAACGGATACGTTCAGTTCACCGTTCACCAAAAACATGATTCATGCACAACAACGACAACACAACACAACAACAACGTTCATGCACAACACTGACAACGGGTCAGTGTGGCCGCCTTACTATTGGTTGTTTATATTGTTGGTGATCTAGGAATTGGAAGTTTATTCTAAGGTGTTCTGGATAAGAGTGTCGGCTAAATACCTCACATGTGAACACGGACCTGGCAGGCACAACCTGCCAAGAGCCTGGCCATGAGCTGTGTGTGTGATGATTAAAACACTCCATACATGTATATCCATCCCATTTCTATTTCAGATCTGTTGAGGTCATATTTGCTCCGGTGCTCCAACCTCACACCTCCATTTAAACTCCTCCGGTCTTGGCAGCGGCCCCGAGTCTCTCTCCCATGTGTTTAATTACTTAATCTGTTTCACCGGGGTTCTTCGAGGTAACCGAACGGGCGCGACTCCGACCGGGCCGAGAGCGGGAATAATGAGCTATGAGCTGAGAGAGCTGAGGCTTTCCTGGCCTCAGCTGATATTATTAATGGGTGGTTTTCTCTCTCAGTTGGATCCCAGGACACGCAGCGCTCCGGCTAACCTGCCTGCCGAAAGCTAAAATTTATGTTTCGGGCTTTGGGTTGAGGTGTCGTTTATTTGCAGACACAACTTTACAAAGAGAGAAGAAATATAAACGGTGTGGGTGAGCCAAAAGAAACTCCACGGGGTTTATAAAAACATTTCAACTATAACAAAAAAGGAAGACAGAAATATGACAAACAGAGACAGGGGTTTAAATGTAGGGGGAGATTGGCTTGTTGATTGTCTTGTCAGAAAGGTTAGGTGGGATTTCCGGTGAAAACACTAACTCACGTCCCTTCTGCCGCTGTACACAACTCATCCAAGATGGATCACTGCAGCTCTGACTCTTCTTCCTGCGATTACAAAAACATGTAACCATGATTCTGCAATCCAGTTCTGAAGAAACAACCAGAAAGTAGAAAAACCTTGGGGACAGATTTGTTAAAAGATATAAAAAGCTATAGCTAAAACATTAAAAAAAACATTAAAGGTCCCATATGGAGTAAAGCAGGACTCCCCTCTCCTCTGTGATGATAAAGGAGTTGGATGGTCTATCTAAACATGGTGAAAGTATCAAAACTAAATCCACACAATCCATATTAGTGCAGCGAGCCTCTAAACGAGCCGTTTGGACTTCCGTAACTTTGTGGCGTCACAAAGGTTCGCTCATTAGCATTTTTGTAAGAAATAATAGACTAACAAAGTGTTTTTTTCAAAGCGGTTGAGCGGTTGTCATTGTTTATTACCGGAGAGTTTTCCCTACCTGTAGCCGCCGGGCCGCGGCGTCTCACGTTTCACTCTGGAAACGGTTAGCCAATCGGAACGGAGGGGTCGTTAATATTAATGAGCCTTAAAGACACGGCGACAGAAACAGCCTGTTCTTGGTAAGGCTCAGAGAGATGCTGGAAAATGAACGTGGAGAAATGGATTGAGAGTGTTTTTGGTTCATGACACCACACACACAGCTTTGAATGGACAGAAAGACACAAAATAAAACTCTGGACAGTGGAGAATATGGAGCTTTAAGCAAGTGTGCAACTGGGCGACTCCCAGTGTGAATGTGTGGAACTGTGTGAATATAAAGCAGGTGATGCAGAGAAAGCCCGTGGGAACTCAGCAGAACTCTTCCCAGAACAAACCAAATGTCTGACACTGTTCGTCTCCTCTTCCTCAGGAGGCCGAGGGGCTGAAGGTGGGCGTGGCCGACCTCATCACCCACTGGGTGAAGGGAAGTCCTGACGGCAGCAGGCGGGCGGCCGCCAAACCCGCAGTAAGTCATCGCTCATAAAACCCAGGAGCCGAGGCCGAGTGAAGCTCTGTGTGTTCACGCTAACTGTTCTCCGGTCAGCCGTTATTAAAGCAACTCTCCACTTATTTCTCCTGTGGGGCCTCATTTATGCGAAGGTCCTGCACATAAATTTTAGGCGTTTACGACCGAACCCGAGCCAAAGTTATGATTCATGAAAAACTGATCTTGACGCCAAAACCAGAGGGTTGCCAGGATTTTCTTCAATTTTCTGTTACATATCAAAATTGTTTGTCATTATTCAAGGTATGAATGCCATGGATTAAGGAAGAAGGTTCATTCAGGGCAAAGCTTTGCCCTGATGAAGGTCTTGTGACCGAAAGCTTGGCACTTGATTTATTAAAGAAACTTGCATGGATCTAAGTGTGCAGAACCTTCTTCCTTAATTATGTTCTTTGGTCTTCTAGCACATTAGCGTATTCAATAGTCGTGAGTGCGGTGATCTTCTCAAAGACTGAATGCCATGGATATCATACTTGTTTTTTTAATATTATTTTCTTTGAAACGCTCGGAGGACAGAACCAAGGGCAAAGCCAGGGAACATTTTTTATGAACAAAGCTTCTGGTTCTCTCTGCATACCTCGCTTTAATGACAAACCCATCTGTAATAAAAAAAAAAAAGCTGATGGAGTCTCATCCAGCCTGCAGAGACTCAGCAGGGGAGCTGATAGTGACGATGGTGGAGCTGAGAGTCCTGAGACTTTGAGCCTTATGTGAGGTTTCCCCCTTGTGGAAGATCAAGATACAGCAACTGTTACAACAAATCCTCCTTTTCCTGGAGGATTTGAAGAATTCTTTTTACTTGGAAGAAATTTTATTCATGAAATTAAATGGATGGGAAGCAAGCCTCGGTCTAACTTGTTTCAAATTAATGACAGCGATATCTGGAAGTTAATGTTAGAGGAATATGGCTGTTCTTTTATTAAGAAATACCCCTATTGTTTATAATAATAAAAAACGTTTTCCCGCATTTTATTACACTTTTAAAAAGATGATAGGTATTGACAAAATGAAATCACTTACAGATCTTTTATATTTAAGAGATATTGAATGAGGAGCTTTATGTCCTGATTTTCTTGTCAGATTTTTGGTCTCCTTGACAACAGTTGCATGTGTTTTTATCTGTCAGGATGTGAAACCTGGAGATGTGATGCAGAAGAGAAACATGTGGGAGATCATTGGAGATTCATCTGGGAGGCCGGGGCAACGGGCCAGGGTGAGACACACACACACACACACACACACACACACACACACACACACACACACACACACACACACACTGGGCAGTATAAACCTTAAAAAAGTTTAAAAAAATAAAAAATGTGAGAACCCTGCTTTTAGCGAAGGAACAGTCTTGGGCAGCAAATGTTTTACTGCTTTTATTTATTTTATTTTCCCTCTCCTTTATGTTGTTATTCCTCTTTTACATTTATCTCTTAATTTAATTATTTTCATTTCGTATTTTAATTTCGCTTTTATTGTGAAGCGCATTGTATTGTGCTGGATTGTATGAAATGTGCTTAATGGATAAAGTTTGATTGATGTATTAAGTTAAATACATCATCATTAACATCATTAATTAAATTAAGTTTCACTCTCTTTTCAGCCATTGGAAGGTATTAGGAACAGTCTGGTAACTAGCTGCTTAAGAGACAGTTTTGTTGTAATTTGATCTAATATTTACTGTATAATATTAAAGAAAGGATTGTCTGCAGGATAAATACATGAAGGAGGACAAACACTACATACAGACCATGGGTTTACATCTTTTATTTATTTGTTTATTTGTCAGGAACAATGCTAATAGACATTGTTGCAGGTTAAAAACATGAAACACATGCATTGCTTGAGGGTTTCTAGCCAGAGCCTGTCCCTGGTTCGGCTTTTGAGGTAAAAAAAAAACAACAAAAAAACAAAAGGAGTTATATAATTTAAAACATGAAGTAATTGAACTTTCCTTTCATCTCTTGTCAGGGCTCGGCTTCTGGGAAAAGGTACAAATTCATTGTGACCGGTCATGGAAAATATGAGAAGATCCCCATCGACGATGAGAACGAAGACGAATTCACTGGTGGAAAATCTGGTAAGACTGTCAGTGACTGTTTGTTATTGAAATATTCTCTGCTCCGTAAATTCTGTCTGTAAAATCTGTAAATTAACCTTAGTTACATATTGGCACGCTTACTGTTTTAAGAGATATGAAAACAGTTTGAATGTGTGTGAGATCGACATATTAGTGTAACTTGAAAGTTTTGATGTTCAATTTCTCATTCCTCGGGTCCTGTGTAGCTCTGTAGGCGTTAACACTGTTCCCACAGTCAGTTGTTATTAGTAGAGTAGTCCAATAAATGATGAGTCATAATTTGTAGGCAAATGCCAACTTTTTATTCTGCTGGTCCTGTTGATCAAGATATTCTAAAAACAGGCACTGGCTTTAAAATCAAGTTATAAGATGCAGTTAATAATCCATCCTGCCATTTAACCATGCTTGTGTAAAATAACCAAGATCTATGACTTGGTATGGCTACACAAGTCATAGATCATCATCTTATTATCATCCTGTCATCTTAATATCATCACACTCCAATCCATTCTTTTGCTCAACTGAATTTTTATCCAATGAAATGACCAGTGTAATGTGATTTTTATCAAAAAAACAACAACAAAAAAACAACAAATATACAGTACTGTGCAGAAGTCTTAGGCACCCTAGATTTTTTTTAATACAAAATTTGGTCTTAGATGTTTATTTGTTTTCTACATTAGTGTGTCAGTAGACTGTTCTCTATAGTAATTGTTTTTATATATTTAGAAACTTTTCATTTTATTTTTTTGGAAAGCATCTTCACTTTATGGATTTGTTTTTTTACATTGTGCCTAAGACTTTTGCACAGTACTGTATATAGAAAAGAACACTTGCTTTAATGGTTTCACAGCATTTTGAGCGTAAACCTAGAAACGAGACATATTTATGCCAGAAAACAAGAAAATGCCAGAAAACATGAAGCACCCAGAGAGAAGCTGATAGGTTTTTTGGTTTCCATCGCTCTCCTGTTCCAAAACTCAACCCCCTCATGATCAGCTGCCTGTCGGTGAAGTGTTTGCATCAGATGCTGAAGCTGCAGAGCCGGTTATTTAGCGACCGTCTGTCCATAAATCATCTCATAAGTTCAGCCTGAAATCCGCTCTGCGCAGCACTTCCTGCAGAGTTTCCTCTTCCTCTTCCTCTTCCTCTGCTCTCTGAACCAAGCGACACTAAAACTCTCCACTGAAACCATCCCTGAGGAACTTATTTTAGTCGGGACGTCCCGCTCTGCATCACCGTCCGGGGTTTGAGGTCAAATCATGACTGAGCTCATCAACTCCAATTCAGCTGAGGAAACAGAATTGGAATTGAATTGGAATTTCAGGAAGTTTAATTTAATTCTGTGAAATTCCATGTTTTTTTTGTTTTTTCTCATCACATATCTGAGATTATATGTAGTGTTATATATTATCAATACTGAATATCATAAAATGTTAAAGGAACCTTTCAGCTGGTATTTGATGCAGAATATGTGATCGTAATCCATACATTATGATTGAATATATTTGATTTGTTGAACTGTCTTTTATTTGATTCTTAATGTTTGATTTATAATGTTTAGCGAGTCAAGACAAACTTTCTTAGAAGTGGAATTTCTTGGAATTTAATGGAATTCAGTTCTGTCTCCTGTCATTCCAATTCAATTCACATTCAGTTTCCTTACAGCTGGGAGACTTTCACACTCACACTGTAGGAACTGAATTAGAATTTACCGTGAATTCTCAATTCAGTTCATGTCACCGTCCTCTGACCTCTGACCTCTGACCCCTCTGTCCTCCTGTCTTTCACCCAGCAGAGTCCGGCTGGCCTCTCTCTTGGCAGTGGAGGCTGCAGACTTTAACTCTCACCTTCCTCACCTCTAATCTAACTTTCTAACTTTCACAAGCTTTTAGCTCAGCGGCCATCTTTAAAGTCACAATGAAATGAAAAATGACTTCTTCACCTCGGCAGCTAATTTTCTGTGTCAGAGTATTCGCATACATGGAATGTACAAAATATTAGGGACACTTACCCTTTTCATGAAGTACGCTGATGAGGTGAATCCAGGTAAAAGCCATTATCCCTTATTGATTTCCCTTATTAAATCTATACCAATCACAAAGGAGGAGATGTAGAAGAGAAACAGAAGGATTTTTAAGCTTTGAGGCAACTGAGATGAGATGAGATTGTGCAGCAAGGGGCTGCAACTCAATATCAGGAAGCTGTCCCGAATATTTTGTACATTATTTAACAATAAATGGCAAAAAAAATTACAATTTACTTCCTGGACAACAGCATATTTTTAATCCCATCCCATCAAATAAAACTGCGTTTTTCTCCCTAACTGATCTCCCATTGGTTTACACTTTTGAGTGATCCCTCCCTGAGTTATGTCCCGCCCCAACATCCTGTTTCAACAGGAAATACATCAAATTACGGAAGCGAGATGCTTCAAAATGACGTTTCATTGTGACTTCAAGAAAATTGCATTAGCAAAACATTACCATCTACACCCAGCTCAAACAAATATTTCAGGAAAATATGTTACTCTACCTATGTATCTGCTATCTAGTTAAAGGTCTTGCACTGATGCAAGTAGCACCATTTTGAATAACATGGGGTGGATATTTAAAGAATCATTAAAGAGAAAGAAAATTACACTCTAATATCGCAAGCTATTTGTCTTAAAATCATTGATTTTATGAAACACTTATATACTCGAGTCAACTACACGCTATAAATACATTTTGTATTCTACATATTGACTTTTAGCAGTTAAGTATGAATAATCTAAATCCTCAGTGAGCGCTTATGAACAGCAATTGTATATTTGAGTAATCACATTTCTTTTAAAAATCCTCACATATTTTAGAGTCCGTAGCTTAACGATCTGAACTTGTCATTTCACATGTGAGAAAAGTTTCCACACTGGACAAAAGAGAAGCTCTGAAATTACTTAAAACATAACGCTTTAATCTGCTGCGTCGTCTGAATGACTTTAAGACAAATGTAGCTCTCTCTATCATGGTAATCCACAGATACACATCTATAACAGCCAGACAACCAGTCATACAGTCAGCACTCCAAATGCAACACAATGCATTTGTCAAGTATAAAGTTCAGACCAAATTCTCTATGATACTGCCACACATTTCATCCTATTGAACACAGAGACTAAAACACCAGACCTGTACATCATTTTCGTTGCTAAGATTTCTGCACCTGTACATAAAACATATATATTAACTTTTTTTTTTTTGTCTTTTTACATTTTCATCTTGGCACATCAGTCACAGTTGACAGCGCTTAAGAAGCAGCGAACCCTCTTGCTGTTCTATTAAAGTCTTTTGGTTCCTCGTCTTTACCTTTGCGCCCTATCAGACCCATTTCAAACACCGTGGAGATTTTAGTGAGCGGCCTTGACGCTGCCTCCTTCAGCTTTTTGGCGTCAAACTTTGGACTAAACAGCAGCACGGGCAGCCGGTGAGCAAATGTAGGGATTTCTTTTGATTCGTCCTTTTCCTCATGCTTTTTCCCCTCCTCGCCTTTGCTTAACTCAATCTGGTGCATGACGTTTTCTTTAGTGGAAAACATTTGGAAGAGGACAGCGTCCCACATCATTGTTGCCTTGGGAGCGTCTTTGCTTTGTTTCTCATCCTGAGCGCCAGAGTTTTCGCTGGCCTTCTCCTCCTCCTTTTTTGCCTCGCTCTCACCCTGCCCAGTTTCTTCCTTCTGGGAGCCCAACTCTGGAAACTTGGGCTCCTCTTGCTCCACCACCATATGCTTCTTGAGGCGGGACCAACCGCTCAGTTTAGATTTCATTCCCTTTGGCTTTTTAATAACTTTAAGAAGGGGCTCAGCTGCAGGGAGGGAGTCGTCGCCTTCCTTTTTCTCAGATGCAGATTTGGCAGGTTCTGCTTTCTCATCTTTTCCTTTGTCCTTAGCGCCTGTCGACTCAGCAGGCGCCTTAACGGGGAAAGCAGGCTTTGCAGGACCTGAGACCTCAGCCGGTGGAGCTGCAGTACTCGGCTTTGAGCCTTCAGCCTTGGTCTTGGTGGCAACTGAAGGCTGCGCTGGCTCTTTTTGTTCTGAGATGACAGTTTTTGCCTCAGTTACTGCTACTTGCTCTGCAGCCTGGATTGTATCTTTGGCTACAAGTTTTGTTATTGCCATCAGAGGTACTTGGCTCACTGTGGTGGGCAGGGGACGCTTGGCTTCAGGAGTTCTTGTCTTTGGTTTGGGGATTTCTTGAACTGGTGTTTTCACCCTCTCTTTCTCAGGAGTTTTGACCTCTGCTGTTGGAGGTTTAACCTTTGGTGTTTCTTGCATCACAGTTTGTTCTTGTGTTGCTGCAACATGGCTGACCATCTTAACTGTCTCATGTGATGATAACGTTTTTCCTGAGATGTCCGATGCTTGTGAAACAACAATAGTGGGAACCACAACTATGGGAGTGGCGGAGACTCTCTTTTCTTCTCTCAGATGGGGTTTATCTACCTCTTTAGGGGTTTCTTCAACTTTAAACACATCAGCCAAAGACTGTGTTTTCACAGGCGATTCTTGGCTGGGTGTTTTACATTCTGCGGACAGCTCTTGAGTGGTTTTAACCTCTTCTTGAGTTGGCGTCTTAGGCCTAGACAAACCAAATGCCGGTGCGTAACTTTGGATTCCACCGTGAGCAACATATTCGGCCGGTGTCAATCCACGATATGTTGATGTTTTTGGTTTCTGGGCCACATGGGTTGGGGTTTTAGGTCTTGCTACAGGTGAAGCTGTGGGTGATGTTCCATATGTAGGTGTCTTTGGTCTTGGATACCCAGTTCCTGTTGTCATAAGTCGGGACGCCTCATATGTTGGCGTCTTAGGCCTCTGGTAGCCATAGGAAGTCACCGCTGGTTTTGTTGGCTCAGATGTGGGAGTTTTAGGCCTTTGATAGCCAAGTGGATCCATTAGGGTCTTTTCTCTCGTCAGCTCAGGCTCAGATTGTGATTTTGAAATACTTTCTTGGTTTGATGTAGCTGCAGATGTCTTTGCTGGTGTTATGTCTGCATGAATGTCCCCATTTAGAGCACATTTATCATTTGATATTGTCTTGGCAAGCTTAGCCTCAATAGTCTTCACACTTTGGGAAGTAGACAAACTGACAGCAGTGGAAACCGTTGTTGGTGTTTTTGACCTCTCTGGCTCTACTGTGATTGGTGACACTGCGAATAAAAGAGGGTTGGCTTTTGAGATTTCAAAGACAGGCGTTGTAGCCCGGGTCACATGATATGACGGTGTTTTAGACCGACCAGATGGAGTTCTTGATGTTGGAAACTCATAAGTTGGTGTTTTAGCTCTTTTGATCTCAGATGTTGGAGTTGCGACTCTATTCATCTCTCCTGTAGGTGTTCCTCTTTTGATTTCTGAAGTAGGTGTTCTTCTCTGGGGATCTGTGCCCAACAAAGGAGTCTGGCCCGTCGGTGTCGAACCTCGTTTGATTTCTGATGTCGGAGTCAAACCTCTTTTCACCTCAGATGTTGGTGTCAGGCCTCGTTTTATTTCTGATGTAGGTGTTTTATTTTGAGGTAGCGTACTGCCAATAGCGGTTAATCCAGCTGTGTCATACACCGGTGGGGTCCTGGATGTCTCGTAATATGACGTGTTTGCAGTGTACATCCTAATTTGAGGGACATCAAACATTGGTTTGGGTGATCTGGAGGTTTCGGTTGCTCTAAACATTGGACGAGGGCTTTTCGCTTTGACGAGCGGGGTCAACACCGTGAGAGGTCTCGTCATAGCTTGACCTGCTGTCGCTGTAAAAGGAGTTGGACCTGGACTTCGAGGTTTTGGCGGTGGGGCTGCAGGCCCCACAGCCAAACCAACATAAGTTTCAGCAACTGAGCTGTGAGCTACCATTGTCACTTCTGCAGCTGGTATTGACGCCTCAGGCACAGATATTTTCGGTACCGTTGCCTGTGTGACCGGCCCCCGAGCTGGCGAGACTCCACCCGGGCGAGCCGGCGCTGGATAAGGAGAAACCGGGGTCACATGTTGTGGGAAGGAGTATGATGGAGCTGCCACCGTCTGAGGCGAGAACCTCGCCACTCTGCCGTACGCTACGCGGTGCGGGTAAGGGGACGCCACATGCTGATACAGCGGCCGGACGGTGAATCGAGGGTGTTGCGGTGCTCTGTAGAGAGGCGTCTCCGGCGTCCTGGGCGGGGTGAAGTGGTCGCTGTGCTCCAGGTCGGGACTCGCCTCGTTCACGGGGGAAAGGCTGGAGCGGAACGGCGCGGCGGACTGCGACGCCTGAGTGGAGGCCTTTTTCTTGGCGCTTTTCTTGAGGAGTTTCTGAAGCCGGGCATTGTCCTTTCCGGGCTTGGGCAGCAGGGGCGGAGGGTACTGCTGGGAAAGCAGGCCGGGCTGGGCGACGCTGCTGTAGGCGACAGCCATGAGCACTTCAGCCCCCTGCGGAGACAAGGCACAGAACTGTGAGGCAGGTTTTTAGAGTAAGGGAGATTCACAGCAAGTTACTACATTGCTTAGTTAGTTCTGCCTGAAAGTGTCAAAACCTAAAACTGTCTATAACCTACACTGCACTGAACTGTATGATAGGAAAGAAGGCTGCATTACTGTGCTGATGCCAGATGTGAACAAGAGAGAACTTATTTTATATATTATGTCATTTTATTATTGTTTTTTCTTTCTTTTTTGTTTTAACCCCTTTGAATGCCCACCCCCCTTTTTTTCATTTACATGCCTCATTATTATTTATTATTAATAATAATAATAATAATAATAATAATACCTTTATTTATATAGCGCTTTTCAAAACAAGTTACAAAGCACTTTACGTACAATTAGAAAAAAGGCAATGGGCCTTTATTATAATAAAATACAACAAAAGATAATAAAACAAACAGTAGAATAAAAAAAAACAGTAAAATCAATAAAAAGCAAGTCTAAAATAGTGAGGTTTTTAGAAGTGACTTAAAAGAAGAATTTGTCTATTTGTATGTACATGCTATAAAGTTTGAAAATTCAATAAAATATAAATCATTAAAAAAAACTGTCTATAACCAAACAGGGTGAATATTGATAGTTCAGTCACTGAGGAGCACACTGCATATTTAACATTTTCGTTTTTTCTCTTTTTCAGACTTGTGTGATGATTACTGAGGCGCTGCTGCTGCTGCCAAAGAGTTATCTTCTCTTCAAATGGTTTAGACCTTCACATCACAAAACATCTGCTGGCTATAAAGACATCTAACAGAAGCAGCTCTTATAAGACAATATTTCACGCATATTCAATAAATCACTTTTTCTGACACGCTCAGTTGGACGCATAGAAACTCAACAGACAGCTCAAGCCCAAACAATCTTATCATAAAATTTCTATTTTTGTTCAGTTTCCTCTTTCCGTTTTTATATTTTCTGACTTGTCAACGTATTTCAAATGTTATGTGTATATCTGACTGTGACGTTTCTTCTCTGTTTACTATTTCTGTATTTTATTCCACTACAGTGTTTAGGTGAATGCATTGAAAATGTCTTTTTTGTCATTGTATGATGGCGTGTAAGGAAACGACGAAACGGATAATCTCTTTTAAACAGAAAAGTTTACATTTGCCAATCATGTAGGATTAATCTCTCTGATTGCCGCACTCAAATATCATGCAAAGTATATGTTCTGTTATCTGTTCTGCACTTACACTTTGGTTATAGAACAATCTCAAGTAGTCGCCCTGTGGGTTGGGGAAGGGAGACGTGTATTTTTTGACAAATTGTAAAAATCTCAGAGTTTATAATGAGTATAATGATTACATTTCTGCAAATATGACAGCTTAGTAGATCATCTGTCCTTTCACTTCACTTGTAGTGATAAAACACAGACCTGCTTAATACTCTGTGGTACCTGAGTAGCCAAAATGGAGAATAATGCTTAGATATCTGTTCCATCACATAATCCCACACTCTAACATGTACGCTGAATCCATAACCCTCTGACTCTGTGTCTTGTCTTCAGTGCCTTCAGCTCTATTTATACTACTAATGCAGACATTTTTCACCTTAAATACTCACTTATTGAGATTTCTGCTTGTATGTTTTCATAACCCTTTTTCTTAAATAAATTAAAATCATTTTCTACTTCAGTTGTGCCTTCTTTGTTTTAGTGTTTTCAGTGTGTGCGTTTGGTTTTTTGTGAATTAACTAACTACTGCACTAGAAACACAACACATCACTGTCAGGTGAAAACCTTTTATCCCCAAAATGTTACGTTTTCAGGAACGAATAAAAACAGCCTTGTTTTTAGCTCTGTGAAGATGCATTTTTGATGTTTTTCAAAAATCACAAAAAAAATTGTAGTTACAACAACAACAGCAACATGTTAATACCATGTTGCATCAGTGTGTTGCTATTGACATACTGTGGCTGTCAGGTGAAAACCTCATAACTCCAAAATGTCAAATTTTCAGGAAATCAGAAAAACAGCCTGACCACCAAGCATGTTGAGATAATCTGTTGGGTTTTGAAAGGGTTTCATCAGCTTTAGAAGACGGTGAATTTCCTCAACCCACAGAGGAACATGTAATCCTTCAATTTAAGTGAAAGCATGAACATCACCAAAATTTGGGTTTTACAAAGCTTTCACAGGACAACAGCGACATGTTTAAAAAACTTGTGTTGTCCTGAACTCGACACACAGATGTGTTGAAAACCACTCATCCTTTTTTGTGAGTTCTGTTTAGAAAAGACGAGCGCTGCAGACTGAGATCAGGCCTGCAGGCTGGAGCGTGAAATAAGAGTCAAGTCGAACTCTCCTGCAGAACGCCGCCGCCTCACAGCTGATCCTGGAAGCTTCCTTGGCCTAATTTTAGTCTGAAGGCTGAGAGAGGAGGCCAGCCAATCACCTGCTTCCCTTTTTTAAGACCCCCTTTTTTTTTTTTTTTTTAACAGGCTGCATCGCTTTCCCAAAACAATAAATCAGTGGGCCGGGATGCAGATCAGATGCAGCCCATCAGAGACAGCAGCCTCTACATTTACAGCTGCCTCTAGAGTATCACAACCTGAGAAGTTACCAAACTAACAAGAACACTTTGTAAGATGAAGGAATCAAGAGTGAGATTACATTTCAGCACTGACTCCAGCTGGATAAAGTTCTTATATGAGAGCGGCCTCCCTGTCTTTGCAGGCCAATACTTCTGGTATTTTCCTACTGAAGCTCCTCTGGTCTGTTGTGTTTTACATGTCAGATACTCAGTCCTTTAAACCTGTTTTGGTGCAAAGACAGCAGAATATTTTGGTTCTGTGATGGTTCTCTTGTGTAGTTCACTGAATAGAGCAAGGCACTATCACTGTCAGGGTTACAGGTTCCATTCCAAATGAATGCACTCATACTGGAAGGTGCTTTGGATTAAAGTCTCCACCAAGTGGTAGAAAAATGGCATTACATGAGCTTGGAATTATGAGGTTCTATCTGACTTTTTTGTTTTGGTTTTTGTTTTGGTATTTTTTTTAATCAAAATTTAGTTATCCACATATCATGATCGACATATGATGATTGAATGTTACTTTATGCTTGTGTGGTGTTATTTATTCATTTTTTTAAAGAATAAATATTTAAAAAGATCGAAAGTACATTACAGTTTTGCCAGTTAAATCCGATGCTCAGTATCTCAAATCTGCAGATAGAAACTTACAACTCCAAACTCACAATTTATAGATTGAGTTTTATGTTCATGGCCACAGTGCAGTTGTAGACCTGGGATATAGCTGTGTCCCAGGTCTCCTGCTATATATAAATATATGTATATATATGCTTAAGACCTGCTGAAGGGTGAAAGTGAATGCAGAGCATCTGACCTCATGACATCACAGCCCACTCTCACTGGAGAAGGCTTCAGATTCACAAGTAAATATATCAATTTGTAACTGAAACTAGCCACTGCATGAGAAACCAGCAATTTAAAATAAATTGATGATGGAAAAGTCAAATAAATCGTGAGCTTGGAGTTATGAGGATCTGTCTGGTAGAGCAGTTCTGAGAGATTTGATGCCGTTATGTACTTACTATCTTTTTAAATATTTAACCTAAAAAGGTTCTTTATTAAAAAAGAACATTACACAAACATCCAGAGATCATAAATATGTGGATAACTCAATTTTGTGAGATAAGCTCACAATATGACTAAATGTGACCCAGAAAGTTTGGTCCGCACAATGTTTTGCAAGTGTAAGACACCTGACATCATATAATCCGTATAAAAACAAGCAGTTAATATCCTCAGTTTACTATGTGTGTCACCTCAGTGAAATGTAGGCCAGTGCTGGTTGTGTTTTAAAGCCCCTCCCCCCCCACAGTAACAGAGGCTGAACTTGCTGCCTGACATATGAGAGGCCGTCCATCCTTTTAAGGCTCTGGTAGGTTAGGTATTTGGAGCTCCTCCAGGATGCAAGTTCAAAAGAGGAAAGGGTAATAATAGCCGTCTAATAAAACCAGTTGGTCCACAATGGCCGCTGGTGTCCACCTTAAGTAACTGAATCCACCCCAAAAGACATTCACCTGCAGTTCTGTTATGAAGCTAAAAACACACACACACCACACAGTGACCTTTTGATTGAATATGGAGGGACTTACCAGGTAAAAAACTTGTTGCTGATGCTAGAAGCACTGCGGACAGGTTCCCCTTCACAGAACAGAGAGAACATTGACTTTAACTCAAACTCAAAACAATAAAACAACACAACAAATAGGAAAACATTCTTGTGCTTTTCCACTATAAAATTATAGTCAAGACAAAAATATATATTTATCATTTACTTTGTTATGATGCCTCATTGCAGCTAGGACAGAGACATGACTGGCCTGAATGTGTTGAAGCCACAGGCAGAGTTTTAGCAGTAATCTCAGCTCTGGTTGATGCTTTAAACGTTGCACTGCTAAAAACCCTCAGCTTTCCAAACACATGTCAAATCCCCGGCCGGTGGGGGGGCAGCCTGCCGCAGCAGCTGCCCGCCCGCCCGCCGCTCCCTGCCTCCCTGCCAACAGCATTAACACGCTCTGTCTGGAGAATAAAAGGTGAATTGTGCCGTGTTTACCTGTGCGACTGCTGCTTGGGGGGCGGCCGGCTGCTGCCTGCTTGTCCCAGCCCGGAGTGTCAGAGCGGCAGGTTCATGTTGAGCCCAACTCGACCCCCCTTCCTACAAATGGAAGGAACAGACTCCATGGCAGTCCAAAAATAAATCCTGAACCCCTCTGCTCAGAATGACAGCGTCGTGACAGCGGAGCACAGCGCAGCCTGGCCGCAGCACCTTAGGTTTCACCACCTCAGGGCAGGGGCTCTCAAAGTGGGGTCCGAGGGCCCCCAGGGGTCCCTAAATTGGGTTCCAGGGGGGTCAGTGGGGGGGGTTCCAGGGGGCCTTGATGGAGGTCTAGGGAGTACCCAGCAAAATGAGGAATAGTTTAATTTCACTGTAATTTAATTCACTTAAAATTATCCCAATTAGAGTGTAGTCCGGGTTCCTTTATGTGGTCCCAAGGCTCCTTAAGGTGGGTTCCAGGGGTGCTTGATAGAGTTTCAGGGAATGCCCATCAAAATGAGGGATAGTTTTATTGGAATATTTTCTTGTGAATTAAGATATAGTGGAGTCTGGGGAACACCAGGGGTTCTTTAAGGAGTCCCAGGACTCCTTCAGGAGGTTCCAGGAGTTCTTGAGGAGGTTCAAGGAGTTCTTGAGGAGGTTCCAGGAGTTCTTAAGGAGGTTCCAGGAGTCCTTGGGGAGGTTCCATGGGTCCTTGAAGGAGTTCTAGGGCTCCTTAAGGGGATCCAAGGGACCATTGAGGGGGTCCCAGGTCTTTGGGAGCCCTGGGGGGACAGGAGCCCTTTAGGGGGTTCCAGGAGTACCAAGCAAAATGAGGAACAGTTTGATTGGAATATTTTCTTGTGAATTAAGATATAGTGGGGTCTGGGGAACACCAAAGGTCCTTTAAGCGGTCCCAGGGGTTCTTGAGGAGGTTCCCAGGGACCTTAGGGGGGTTCCAGGAAGTACCCAGCAAAATGAGGAATTTTAATTCACTAGAAATTATACCAATTAGGGTGGAGTCCAGGGAACACCAGGGGTTCTTTAAGGAGTCCCAGGGCTCCTTCAGGAGGTTCCAGGAGTTCTTGAGGAGGTTCCAGGAGTCCTTGAGGAGGTTCCAGGAGTTCTTGAGGAGGTTCCAGAGATGCTTTAGGGGTTCTAGGTGCTACCCAGAAAAATTAGGAATAGTTTAATTTCACTGTATTTTAATTCACTAAAAATTATCCCAATTAGAGTGAGGCCTGGGGCCCCCTAGGGGTCCTTGAGGAGATTCCATGGGTCCTTGAGGGAGTTCTAGGGCTCCTTAAGGGGATCCCAGGGGTCATTGAGGCGGACCCAGGGCTCCTTGGAAGGAGGTGGGCAGGGGCCCTTTAGGGGGTTCCAGGAGCACACAGCAAAATGAGGAATAGTTGCATGTCAATTAAGTTTAACTCACTAGAAATGATCCCAATTTAAGTAGGGTCCAGGAATCCCCAGGAATCCTTGAAGGGGTTTGAAGGTCCTTGAAGGTGCTTGAGCAGGTTCCAGGGGTTCCGGTGGTCATTGATGAGGTTCCAGGAGGTAACCAGCAAAATGAGGAATATTTTAATTGCACTGAATTTGAATTCACTACAAATTATCCCAATTTCAGTGGAGTCCAGGAAACCCCAGGGATCTTTGGAGGCATTCCAGGGGTCCATGGCTGGTTCTAGGGGTCCTTGAGGGGGTTTTATGGGTCCTTGAGAGGGATCTAGGGGTCCTTTGAGGACCAGGAAATGAGGAATAGTGTAATTTCACTATATTCTAATTCACTAGAAATTATCCCAATTAGAGTGTGGTGTGGGGAACACCAGGGATCCTTGAGGGGGTTCTATGGGATCTTGAAGAGGTGCCACAGTGTACCCAGCAAAATGAGGAATAACTTAATTTGTAATTCACTAGAGTACATCCCAATTAGAGAATTATAAGAATGAATATTGTAATCCCCACCTATAATGTAGACAGTTTAATACTAAATCAGCAACAATAAAATCATATGGGTCTCCCTGGGGAAAACGTTACCAAATGGGGGTCTGTGGCCTGAAGTTTGTCTATTTGTGGGTCCATGACATGAAAACGTTTCAGATCCATTGCCTCAGGGTGACCAACAGTCTCTGTTCTGGACTCTGTCGGTGTGGCGCCCCCCGGAGGCAACCTTAAGCTTGCTCAAGATTCCTGAGACAGTCGAGACCCAGCTGCTGTGAGTATGAAAGGTCTTCCTGATGAATTAATCCCTTCAAACCCTTTCAACACTGGAAACTGAAGTGTGTGCGGAACGATTCGTGCCGCAGCTCAGTCGGACTCACAATACAAGAAGAAAAAGTGGAAGTCATTGCTAACAGGGACAGCTGACAGTCCTGCAGAGCGTTGGGTGTCTGACTGCAATTACATTAGAAACACAGACAAACACATACAATCACTCATCTATTGTCAGACTGCTCAATTAAATTCAATACAGTACAATTTAAAATGACCCTAACCCCAACCCTAAATGGGACATTTTAAAGGATCGCATGGAAGGTACAAACAATATTTAAACAGCAGACATCCAACACATATCCCACAAGAGAAAGGTCAGATTAACACTTGTCCATTTGCATATTTGTGCTATTTAAGTCCAGCGTGCCGACAGAGTTCAGCAGTCAAATGCATACTGTAGGCCTATATCTGAAATTCTAAGTTTACAATTGTCTAGTGTTGGAAACCTCACGATTCTTATTTGAAATTTTGATTGCTTCTGGTACAAAGGTGTTTTCTCTTTGATTTCCCTTCTGATGTGTCTTACTGTGGAACCAGACAGCGCCTGCCTGATGGGAGGAGGGGAAATTCATTGTGTCGCCTGTTGGCTTGTCATCTAATATTGCCCGGGCCCTTCAGGACCTGCTGGAAGCAAAACTCTCTGACAGGTAATCCAGTGATTTTGCAGCATGTACTGACAATGCCAGAGAGCCTATTTCTGCCCTTCTGACTGAGACTTGCAAACCAGGTGCTAAGAGAAAAAGATCATTTTGATGGTAGAGGCAAGTTCAAAGGCCTGAGAGCTACGAGTTAAGTCAACAGGGTGGATTTACAGCTGGGTTAGAGGGACTTTTCGGGTTCTCGTCCTCCTTTGACCATGGTATACATTATGTTTATGTGTCCTACACTTCTGAGAGAGGTTCAGGAACAGCCATCTGCCTTTCCTCCCCTGCCGTTCGTGTCTTGTCTCACTCTCAGATGAAATTTGCTTGCCTAATGCCGCGGCCCAGAATAGCAGCAGGGGCGTCTTGGCTGGCCCTCTCCAAACTTGAGCCTCCCTCCTTAGCACTCGACCCGTCCATCTCCTTATTGAGCGTCGGTGGGGGCGAAGACGTCGACCTGCCCCCCGCGGCCTCGCCTCCGGCCGGCTCCTCGGCCAATGGGGAGGCCGGCTGGATCGAGTGTCACTATAACAGAAGGACATAATCAGCGCGGTAAGTTTGCAGAACCTTACAGCCAGTCTCGGCCAGCAGGGAGCTCACTTCTTTCAGCTTTTCTGAGGTAAGAGAGGGAGAGAGTGTGAGAGTGAGAGAGTGACTGAAGGAGAAAAAGCTCAAGTGCAATGTTAAGAGTCCCCTGCCCCCCCACAACCAAGCCAAGCTAAGAACAGCTGAATCCACATGTGTTAAAAACCACTGCCACGGCTAGCAGAGGCCACGCTGTAGAGCTGCGGAGGTCAGGGGTGAGATGGCAGCAGTTGTACTGAAATATTGGACTGACAGCGGATCACAGGGGGAACAGGCCTCTTCTAAAGGCTCCCGTTTAACCATAGACAGTGCCATGCTTTTCTGTTTGTGCTCAGTAGTGAGGAAAATTGGTCCATGCTGGTGTTTGAGTGAATCTGTGTGCCTGAGAAGCTGCAAAGCGCTGACTTTTTGACACCTTTGGCATTGCGTTGCTGTTCTGTGGAAACCTTGTATCTCCAAAATGTCAACTTCCCAGGAGCTAAGAAAACCAGGCTTGTTTTCAGCTTGACCAACCATGCATTTTTTAGTTTACCCAGTGGGGTCTGAAAGGGGATTCATAAGACCAAAGGTGGTACAATGTTCTCAACCCATAGAGGAGCATGCGATCCTAAAATCCACCAAACCCTAACCACCAAGATTTGGAGAAGTTATGAGGTTTTTACAAGACAGCAGCCGTTGCCTTAAAGGAATTGCGTGTTGTTTTGGCGGCTCGGTCAGACTCTGGCCGGCCGGCGGCGGCTCATACCTGTGGGATTTACAGACGACTTAAAGCTTCCGTGGCAGCGTCCCACTTCGGCAGGGTGAAGATAAGACTCTGTTATTGAATTATGTGACAGCTGAGAGCAGCAGCGCTCTGCTAATCAACTCTTTTGGCAGATTCAGTTGTTTTGGAAAGATTGTTTTTAGGTTTTTAGTTTATTAATGTATTTATTTCGATGATGTCTGCTGGTGACCTGTGAATGGGCGGGGCATGCTAGCACATTAAAGCTGACATAGCTTGAGGATAAACAAATACGCACTTACTTAACATCTGGAACAGGAGCCAAGAAACTCTAAACTGGATAGAAAGGAATCTTCTAAATGTTTTGTTTTTTCCCTAACTACCAATGTTACATAAAGGTGTAATCATGACACAATCATGACATTTGAGTACTATACAATTTAAAAGATTTGAAGAACAATCATAAGGAGGCAGGACTTTAAACCTTTTAATCTTCACGAGTCCCTCTCGGTGTTTATTTTAATTCTCGTGAAGCCGGTTCAGAGGGTCAGAGGGAGATGATTGAAGGAACCATGTGAGAGAGACGGCCAGATAAGGAAAAGGAGTGGAATTATGGGAACTATTCCAGGGGAAAGAACCCGATCTGCAGCATCGCCTCCCCTGAAACTGGATCCGGGATCGTTTCTCAGAGACATTTGCAGCTGTCTGTTTTGAAATAGTTGTGATGTCGGATGCCTTCATGGTGGCCTTGCCGTAATGAGACTAATGGGCAACTAATGCAAGAGCTAATCATTTCTAAATATATTCAGGGTCATGTATGTTTACCAATTCGGACTTTTGCATCAGATACGACATTGATACATTTCCATCACAGCAAAAGTTAATAAATATAATTGAATGCAATAAGGTCACATGCTAAAAATGACTGTAGAAGTGACAGAATCTGTTATAAAGTGTGAAGAGCTGAAGCAATGTGTTTCTAAAGATAAAAAGTCTTTAACACCTTGACAAATGGATCCAAGTGGCTGGGAAAGGCCTGGAGTCTGACCTTTACCAAGACCCCTGTTTTCTTTTTTTTTTTTTTTTTCTTTTTTTTTTTTATCTCTCACCCAGAGGTAGAAAAAAGACCATTGGCATAAATCTATGTTTGGCTCCCTTCTCACTTATCATTGCAGAAGCAGATTCAAGACAGGGGTTCGAATTTCAGTCCAGTCTGTGACGCTAATTATAAACTCAAAGATGTTGTTTTGATCTGACAAATTCGGGAACATTTCGAATCCAGGACCGCCCGCCTGCCCCTAAAAATATTTCAAAAGATGAGAAAAAAAAGCCTCTCTAGATGAAGCTACATCATGGTTTTTTTTTTAGGGCGTGCAGGGTGGGGTCTGGGCAGGGTGGGGCCACAGGAGACATTCAAGACATCTGCAACTTAATCCTGAGCTATAAATACAGCAAAGGCAGCGGACAGAAGCTGCTTGCAGAGAGACTTACAGTTCCTCTCTCTCCTCTCTTTCCTTCTCTCTCCAGGTCGAAAAGTCCACTGTCACCATGTCTGACACAGAGGAAGTGTAAGTACCGGACACTTCATATTTTCATTCAAACATCCAGAAGCCAAACATTCCCTCTCTGTCCTGCTGGTGAGTAGTTTTGACTGTTGAATCTGAATCTTTCGTTTCCCTTCTGTCTTGCAGTGATCAGGTCGAGGGTAAGTAACTCCACCTGCTCCACCCAAACATACCAAAACTGTACATTAGGTTCACTTTCCACCCAGAGGAAAGCAACATCCCAAACAAGAACCCCTCTTCCTTTTATTTCCCTCTCCTAGACATACAGCTGATGAGTTTCATTTGAAATCAGCGTGACTTTTTGACCGTTTTCTCATAAAACTTGATCGTTTCTTAGCTCTTTCACTGAGCTCTTACATTTTGTTTCTCTTATCTTAATACACGTTCATCTTCTTCTGAGTCTCTAATGTGTCAGTAAGGTGAAACATCTCAGAAATCTGTCAGCAATCTGTGAGTGTAGCATCTATAATTGAGATACATTCTTCTTACATTTAATGCAGATGTAAATTCTCATGTGCAGCATCTTCCTAAGGGGGGTCAGGAGAGAGAATTCTGATATCATTGATCCTAAATTAATATTGAGATATGTTATATTTCTCCAGAGACAAAGAAAAGGTGAGGTTAAGCCACAGATCTTTCCTATGGACAGGCACAATCCCAGTCCCGTGCTAAAATCCCAGTATTATTTCTGAACACTGCCTAACTGGTTTTCCGTTCCCTGTAGAATGGTTAATTGCACTGGACAGATATGTTTGCAGGTTTGGCTTGACTCCTTGAGATTCAAGTTATGCAACGATGCTCTCTCTTTGTACTCCTGCGGTACTGCACATACTGTATAATGATCCTGTCTGTTGATTGGATGCGAGAGGCCCTGACTCGCTGTCGCATGGTTGCAGGCACCGACGTTGACAACAGCACAGTGTCACGGTTGATTTGAGTTTCAAAGTGAAACAAGTCACACAATCAGGCGTTCAATTGGGAAGTTTAGTACGCAAACAGAAGCACGCACTGATCTGTTGGCAACGGTCCTGCAACTCTGCATGAAGATCTGCAACTGTGCGGTCCTGCTGAGCCGAGCCGAGCGCGCCCCGCGAACTTTCAGATCAACGAATGTTTCCGGAAGTTAAAGCGACTCTGAGCTCCGATTGGCCCAGCAGGACCGTGTTGTGTATGCTCAGCATGGATCCCCACTGTACCCACATTTGCACTCGTATTCCACCAGTTTCTATCAAATTGGGTACAGGTGGGATCTTTTCATAATACTGTTCTGCTCCTTTCTTTCTCGGATGACCATGAAGATTACGATGGTAAGATGCAGCCTGCAGACTCCATATGATAAGTCTCATGTCATTGATACTAATTCGTCAGTCACTTCTTTCATCGCTGTGATTGGAGACGTGTGCTCATCTCCACAAACACTCATGTTCCTTGTGGCATGCTGGTTAACACTAACGCTATATTCTTTCGTTTAAGACCGCTCGAATTACAAAACAGGTGTAAATAGAGAGCTACAGGCTAGAGTCTCTGTCTCTCCTGCATACGGCCAGTTGATGTTACGATCCTGCCATCTTTAAAGACAAATTCATCTTTTCTTTTTTACCACATCAAGCTGCATTTCCAGGTTTCTGCACAAAGGAATCAATCACATTTTGTCCATCAATAACTGACCTTTTCCCTTTTCCTATATAACTGCTTGCTATCTCACCTGCTTCAGTGCCGCCCGGTGGTCGTTCCCATGAACTGCACCACCACCAAAAACCTCCTCATATCTCACAGCTTTCTCCCCTTTTCATTCCACTGACTTTCCACTGACTCACCTCCACCTCCACTTCCACCTCCACCTTTCCTTTACTTTTACTTTCTCCTGCATCTATTAACCCTTTCATCGCCCTTCCTCTCCCTGGTTACTTGCTGCATGTTTGTGTAGCCGTAGAAGAGGAGGTAGTAGAGGAAGTAGAGGTGGCCCCTGAGGCGGCCCCTGAGCCAGAACCAGAGCCAGAACCAGAACCAGAGCCAGAGCCAGAACCAGTGGTAGAACCAGAACCAGAACCAGAGCCTGAGCCTGAGCCTGAGCCAGAGGCAGAGGAAGAGGTGCATGAAGGTATGTGGCATGGGGGGTATTCTCTCATCCTTTCCCAGGCGGCGCGCTCCACCGGTTACAGACAGACAGACCCCCCCCCCCCCCCTCCTCCTCCTCCCCCTGCTAATCTAATCTCATCCACTCCCCTGTTCATCATGTCTACTAATCAGCCTTCCCTTCACCTCTGGCCGAAGGTCAAAGATGGCCGGTTATCTGTAGCACTCAGAGGGCCCAAGTTAGAATATGATGAGAGTCCGTAAAAAGGTCCCTAGCTAGTGGATGCTTTTACACAAGGCATCTTACAGTTAGGGTTCGACCGATATGGGTTTTTAAAGGCCGATAGTGATATTTTTGTATTGAAATTGCCCATAGCTGATATTTTATGCCGATTTGTGCCAGCGTCTTTAAATTTGAGAATTTTTATGCCCAAGTATTCAGTGTCTCCTCCACTTGTCTGCCTCTCAGACAGCATTTAGACCATCATGGGACACTAAAACTCTCCATTGAAACCCAGACTAATCAAATTCTTTTAGTGTTAGCAGCTCTTTAAGGCAGGCCCACCCCCATCCCACCCCCTCTATCGAATGGTAACTATCCATCTAATGAAACTCTGGGATTCATTAAGAACTCATGAGGAACCTCCATCATATCAGAGGTGGACGATATCTGATATTTTAATAAAAGGCCAATATCGGCACCATATATCGGTCTAACCCTACTCACAGGACCATGAGTGCATGGACGGCCCCAGTGGGAACCGAAGCCCTAACCTGACAGAGTTATCTCCATGTCAGATACACAGGAGAACTGACTGCTGATAATGCAAACTGCTAACTCAACAAGCCTTGGACTGCCGACATCTAAACCATTTTAAACACAGCAGTGATCATGTTTGTGACCTACGACAGCCAATCAGGATGTAAACATCTCTATGAGTTTCTGTCATATGTCTAAAGCCCCAGTGTGAAGCCCCAATCTGGGATTTTGAGTAAGAAATGCAGCTTGTGCATCCCAACTCAAAATTCATGTCTGTTATATGGCAACGTTTATGAGCAATACGAATGTAAACAAATCACATGCAGTAAAAGATTCATGTTCGGCTCTCACCAACTGTCTGTCATTTTATTAAGAAGATTAACATTTTATTAACGTATTTATTAATTTGTTGGAAAAAAAAAACAGCGATAAGGCTTCCATTTTGTTTACATTCGGATTGAGGATTGGGGCTTTAAAGAGACAAACATGCTTGATATAAATGAATCTGATGCCACTTGTTTTTTTTTTTCTTCTTCACTGTTGCTTTGATATCTGATGAAGGTAAACATCAGGTTGTCAAAATATGGTAGATGTATTTTGGATTGTTGCTGTTTCTCTAAAGTCCTGCTATGCTTTGCCGGAGCATGAAAATCAATCTTGTTGATAGAAAATAGAAAAAAAAAGATGGCTTCTGGGATTTCATCTTTTTACTCACTGATAGAAATAGAAATAGAAATAGAAATGTCCGGTTTTATGCCACGTTCATGTGCCGGAGGGAAAGTCAGACATCTGGGACTTCCAAGCCTGCTGCTTAACAGCGTTGCTTTCATGTGTGATTTTATCAGACAATCAGGCGATAAACAAACATGGACGCCTTGCAGCTTAAGGAAAAACTTAACTCGGGTAGCAAAATTTTCTCAAACTTTCTGACTTCATCATCCAACTTTGAATGGCGTTCATGTGAAAATTTCCAAGTAGAAAATCTGATTTTCTGTGACGTATCTGGAAGCATGTGAAAGCAGAAAGATGATACTTTGTTGAGCTTTTGAAAGGTGAAAATGTGGCCTCTGAAAGCCAATAATTAATTTAGCTTAATTTAATAAAACAGTACTTCTCACCTTTTATTCCCAGTGTTTAATTCAACAAAGTATCATGTCTGACAAAGAGCTGCAGTAGATTGTTTTGAACGTACGCACCACTGCGCTTGCTAACGCTCTCTATTTTGCTCTTGTTTTCGATGCTTGCTGCATGCAGAGGCCGTTGAAGAGGAAGGTATGTTGATGAAAACTTGATGAATCTGATCTGTCATTCTGGTTTTGGAAGGACTGCAGAGTCCAGGTCTGAAGTCTAGCTGTGCTGGGGGAACGCCTGCCTTTCTGGTCACAAAATGTCGTCCAAATTTTACTGTCTGTCAAATCCAGGAGCACTGCCACATTGGCAGAAGTCTGAAAACCTACATGAACAACATAGGATTTTAAATGCATATTTTAATTTAAAAAATTCTAGTGGAGAAAAAGGGTGAAAGAATATGAAATGCTAACATTTGCTTCACTGCGCAGCGACCCCACTGTTAAACTCCTGCTGTGCCACTCGTCATCTGCATGGCATGGTGCCGCCAAACTCAATCCAAGATGAAAAAAAAAAAACTGAGAAAATGGGTTTTGTCTTGCTTGTGTAAAATGGTTTTGGGGTCAAGCCAAAAAAAACATAACACAGATTTACAGTAGCTTTTCATTTTTAAAGCAAATCTTTGCTTTCAGCAGTGACACTCACCATTAAAACCAAATCACATGACTATCAGCGACTTTTAGACAGAAGAGACGAGCACACTAAGCTTTATGAACTGATCACAGTGTTTGTTTTTGTAATGTTTTGTAGATTACACCACAGTTCAGATTTACTGTAACTGCACTCACAGCAAGATGTTCTTTTGATATTCACAAAACTTAATATTTCCCTGTGTAAAACTGTTTGTCAAGTCTTAATATATGAAGTTCATTTGTTTGTTGTTATTTACCTGTTGGTTTTTTTCTAACCCTAACTTCAAACTGAAAGCAAGGCGACAATTTGGAGTATTTTTAAACTTACCAATTCATTTTACATTCCATATAGAGTTAAAAACCTAGAGTTTAATCCATGTAATGCCTGAGACGTTTTGCCTTGGAAATGAAATAATTTGCTTCAAACAGACTAGTGTGCATTTCTAACCCGATGACATGTACTTGTCCCCTTCTTCATTCCTTAACATGCAGAGGAGAAGCCAAAGTTCAAGTAAGTTTCCTCGATTGATTGAAATGATTTCTCTACACATTTCAGTCTGAGCCATTTATCATTACCGTTCACTGAAAACCACGATGAGCCCCGAGGTGAACCCAGACACCCTGATCTCTCTCTCTCTCCCCGCAGGCCCAGCGCACCAAAAATCCCCGATGGTGAGAAAGTGGACTTTGATGTGAGTAGAACTGAAACTACGTCATGAAGGATTCCTGTTATTTTGTAAGACTTGTGTCTGTTTCTCTGTGGCTGAACGTTCTTCTTCTTCTTCTCCTCCCCGGTCCTGCAGGACATCCAGAAGAAACGTCAGAACAAGGATCTGGTGGAGCTGCAGGGGCTGATCGATGCTCACTTTGAGCACAGGAAGAAGGAGGAGGAGGAGCTGATTGCCCTCAAGGAGAGAATCGTGAGTCTCGGTCACATCAGATCAGATCAGATCTGATTAAATCAACCTTATTGATCCTTGTTGAGACCTGGGGCCGGATTCACCAGTGTGTTCTTAAGATAGATCTTAAGAAATGACATAAGAGGACATTTTAGGAAGTTCTTAAGAAGGCTCTTAAGTTCCTCTCCTCTCCTCTCTCCTCTCTCCTCCTCTCCTCTCCTCTCCTCTCCTCTCCTCCTCTCCTTGTCTCCTCTCCTCTCCTCTCCTTTCCTCTCCTCCTCTCCTCTCCTCCTCTCTTCTCCTCTCCTCTCCTCTCCTCTCCTCTCCTCTCCTCTCCTCTCCTTGTCTCCTCTCCTCTCCTCTCCTCTCCTTGTTTCCTCTCCTCTCCTCTCCTCTCCTTGTCTCCTCTCCTCTCCTCTCCTCCTCTCCTCTCCTTGTCTCCTCTCCTCTCCTCTCCTCTCCTCTCCTCTCCTCTCCCAAACACACAAACTCGCTCTCCTCTTATAGCAGTGGGATATGAGTAAATGTAATAGGTTGCTTGGTCTCAGTTCAGTCTCCTGTTGGTCTCCCTCTAAGCTGAAGTGTGTTTTCTTGTCTCTCTGCAGGAGAAGCGCCGCGCTGAGAGAGCCGAGCAGCAGAGGGTCCGAGCTGAGAAGGACAAGGAGCGCCAGGCCAGACGTGAGGTTCGTCCCCGCCGCCTCTTTCTGCTTTTCTTCTCCTGCTTTTATTCAACTTTTAATTTTTTTTTTTTCTCCTTTTAATTACGAGTCCATTACATTAAAGTCCCCATGAAATGAAAACTCCCATTAATTTTCCTTCCGGGAAAAACAGAGTGTCTTTAATGGTGACATCGTGCTGCATCAGGAGGGGGAAATATAAACTCCATCCAATAAAACATCACAGATTTTTGAACATAATTAGTTGTACAATTCCCTGCATGGCGGTGACTTGTCTGTGTTGATGCTGATGTGGATCTGACCTGAGCCTGTGTTGATGCTGATGTGGATCTGATCTGATCTGACCTGAGCCTGCTGTCTGAACAGGAGGAGAGGCTGAAGAGGGAGGAGGCTGATGCCAAGAAGAAGGCAGAAGAAGAGGCGAAGAAGAAGTCAGCACTGTCCAGCATGGGCTCCAACTACAGCAGCCACCTGCAGAGGGTCAGCACACACACACACACACACACACACACACACACACACACACACACACACACACACACACACACACACACACACACACACGCACACACACACAGACACACACACACACACACACAGAGACATAGAGAGATTTGTTTAGAGATTTCCTATTTATTCTTCATTGACAGTTTGATTACTGTCATTTGAATTTGAATTTGTTAACTTTGCCAATAAAGCAGCTTGAATTGAATTGAGAGACATACAGAGACACAGAGACATAGGGAATATACTATATTACTGTTAATTGTTTTGTTCCTTTTATTTTACAGCCCTTTGTTTTTTCTTAAGAAAATGTTATAAATCCATATAATTGTTATTATTATTATTATTATTATTATTATTATTATAATTAGTAGTAATAGTAGTAGTCAAGTCAGTTTTATTTATGTAGCAGATTTCATACACAGGTAGACTCAATGCGCTTCACATGAAAAACAACAGTGACAATATAAAATATAGAAACCAAAAATACATTTAAAAAAATTGTATTATTAGTTCCCCAGTATCCGCCTCTGTGTCCGCTAGTCCTCCCGGGACCAACAGTCACAATTTTAGTAACAGTTGTAATTGTACTACAAGTAGTGTTGGTAGTACTAGTGTTAGTACTTGCAGTATAACTGGTATACTTAGTAACGTTGTGTGTAAACATGTGACAGGCTGACCAGAAGAGAGGAGGAAAGAAAGAGACTGAGAGAGAGAAGAAGAAGAAGATTCTGGCAGGCAGACGCAAGGCGCTCAACATCGACCACCTGGGCGAGGACAAGCTCAGGTCAGACTCAAAACCCACACCGCCTTCTGTTCAGGGTTTCCTCCAGTGGTGGAAGAAGTACTGAGATCTTTTACTTCAGTAAAAGTATCAATACAACAATGTAAAGATACTCCATTACAAGTAAAAGTCCTGCATTCCAAATCTTACTTAAGTAAAAGTACATAAGTACTGGCAGCAAAATGTACTTAGAGTATCAAAGTAAACGTACTCATTATGCAAACTGTCCCCATTTAGAGAGTTATATTTTTCATAAATTATTGGAATATTAATACTGATTTATTGACATACATGTACATGTAAGCAGCATTTTAAAGTTGTCAACGTGAAGCTAATCTTAACAATTTAGCTATACTTTTGGTAGTCTAATCTATAACAATGCTATTTTATAGTTATTTTATAAAGATGATCAAATGTTTTAAATATAAAATATTGATCTGAAAAGTAACTAGTAACTATAGCTGTGAAATAAATGTAATGGAGTAAAAAGTACAATATTTCCCTCTAAAATGTAGTGGAGTATAAGTACAAAGTAGCATAAAATGTAAATACTAAATAAAGTACAAGTACCTCAAAATTGTACTTAAGTACAGTACTTGAGTAAATGTACTTAGTTACTTTCCACCACTGGTTTCCTCCCAGCCCTTCAGGGTGGACAGGCTGCATGGGCACAGCAAACAGCTTTCTGGGTATTATAGCTGTATCATATCTTCAGATTTGTTCTGAAAGATAAAGCTGGCAGTGGGTGGCTGTTTCCCGGCCGTCAGTCTGTGTGTTTAAATGGATTTTAGCTCACATGAATGTTGTTTTTCCTGCAGGGATAAGATCAACGAGCTGCATGAATGGATGACCCAGCTGGAGTCTGAGAAGTTCGACCACATGGAGAGACTGAAGAGGCAGAAGTACGAGGTGAGAGTCCAGACTCAAACACAAAGAAGAAGATCGGTATTTCAAGGAAGAAAAAAGCAAAAACCCCACAGAACCTGAATGGATAGAACGGTTCTTCCTGTTTGTCACTGTAAATGTAGTTCAGCATAAAATGGCGATTATGGATTTTAAGTGTTAGTTGCTATGGTGACAACACAACACTTGAGAACTGAGCAGATGAGTCTGTTAGCAAACTGTCAGAACTCAACTGAAAGCTAACGTTAGCGACGAGGCTAACGTAGCTTCATCACAGACTGGACTTCTCTCTCTAGCTCTTCTAGTCAACATTAGCATGTTAGCGATCCATGGCAGCAAGGAGACAGAGAAGCTGCTTTGGTTCTTGCTGTAAAACCTCTCAGCTCAGTGACTTGCTGTGAGTCGCTTTATACAGAAGCTAGTCCAACGGGTCACAGCAAGATGGCCGCCGCTCCGACCGTCCAGGAACATTGATTTGAATGGGAATGACCGTTCTATCCGTTCAAGTTCTGTGATAAATCCATTCTCCTCTCAGAATATAACAGCTTCTTGTTCATCCAAACAACAAACAAACCTCCTTTGACTTTGCTCTGCTTCCTCCAGGTTACAACCCTGCGCAAGAGAGTGGAGGAGCTCAGTAAATTGTAAGTAAAGCTGATCAGGGAGTCTGAGTTTGATCTGCTGCATGGTCTGTTAGCATGAAGGTCCGACTGAACCGGAGGAGACCGAGACGACACACCGGCCAAAACAAAACACAGAGAGAGAACTGAGGAGTTCATTTCCAAAACTGACATCCATGAACTGAACATCTGCTTTGGAAAAACAATCAATAGCTGCAGGTCAGCGTTCAGGATCCAGTCAAGCAAGAACTTAAATTATCAATTATCCGGTAACACTTTACAATAAGGGTACACTAAGTTAAGGGTTAGTTAATGCTTAATTAAAAGTTAACTAATGTGTAATTTACTAATGGTGTTCATGTTAACTAAAGTATTACTTAGTACTAGTCTAGTACTAGACTATTAAATAATGTATAAATTAATACCTTAGTTAACATGAACACCATTATTACATGATTAGCAGACACATTAGTTAACTGTTAATTAAGTATTAACTAACCCTTCCAACATCTTTGATCACATATGGATAGAAAAAGAGAAATTGAATTCTAATAATATGGGACCTTTAAGTTACTGTAATTCCTTTACAAAGTCTCATGATTTGATTGGATTTAATTTGATGCAGTCACTCGGTGTCAGCGATCTCATTTTGGAATTAAACTCCTCAGTTACAGTTAGATTTATCAGCTGAAGTGGTTTTAAAGGTGGAGGTGGGTCTTCCTCTTCTTGTCCTGTGTGGATGTGAGTCTCAGAGCAGACCGCTCAGCAGGTCAGTGGTTTGGTCTCTGACCCGTCTTCGTCCCGTCAGGAAACCACAAAAACACTCAAAAGCAGCGATGATCACTTCAGTTCATGATGAACAAATATTTAATTTGAGAGGAACCAGGTAAACATCAGTGTTTCCTCTGCGAGTTTCTGTAACGGTGTTGGATCCACATCCATCCCTGATCTGGGCCTTGTTATGGATCTAGTGCAGGTTGCAGGGCTAAAAAAACAAAAAAAAACAAATCTCATTATAGAAACAGCCATTTCAAGCATTAGTAATAGTCTTTTTGGAGGGAAATTGGGCTAAATTAAAATAATTTTAATCCAATTTAGTTCAGTTAGTTTCAAATTTTCAGTCATTTTCTTGCTGTGGTGGATCGCCATTTACATTCATATAATATTTATACACTCTTAAAAAGGATGTGTCATGTTCAGCACATCTTTCAGTCTAGTTTGAGACAACACAGCCAATCCAATAGAAACATGTTGCTGCCCAAGTGTCAGTCATGATGAGGAGGCTCTGGTAGAAAAAGGCCTGGTAGACAGATATCAGGCCGATACAACGGCAGTATGTGTGTCTGTGGGACTGAAATCCTCTGGTCTTCCTCATCATGACCCAGTGTGATGAAGGTAAGTGCTGCATGTTGGTCTGAAAGTCTGTTTGGTGTTGAGTGTTTTCCAACTCAGATCAGGAACTCAGATCTCAGGTCAGAGAAGGTCAGAGAAGCAGTCTGCTGAGCTTGAATGTCGCCAGTTTGAATCCCAGACTGGCTGCACAGAGCTGTGTGGGACGAGTGACCGAGACACTGCCGCTGAGCCTTTGAGCAAGGCAGCGAACCATCAGCTGGTTATACTGCGGCTCTGAAGTGTGATTTTGTGAAGCAAAGCAGGGGGTTCTGCTACAGAGCATGCAGAGGTCTCTAGTGGGGCCAGTTGCATAAAGATAGACCTGGTCTTAGACTTAAATGTGACTTTAAGTCAAACTTGCTAAAGACATTTATATTTACCTGTTCCTACCAAGGTTATTATAGTTTTGCATTTTTCATTAGTTTTTATTTTTATTTTGTTTTGACTTTTTGTTTTCAATTTCAGTTTAGTTTTAATTCGTTTTTAAAGCAGGTTTGCTAGTTTAGTTTAGTTTTTATTTTTTTGAAAATGCTTAGTTGTAGTTTAGTTTTTATTAGTTTCAGTGTTAGTTTTAGTCTTTTTTTGTAATATGGGGTATTTGTCAGGGGCGAGATTCAAAAATTAAAAACACTAGGCTTATGTATGAAATAAATTGACAAAGACGAAAACTAAAGACATTTTCTCTATAATAAAAATGTATAAATATTCTAAATTTATTTTAGTTAGTTTTGTAAACACACAACACAGTTTCAGTTAGTTATCGTTTTTTTGTAAAGCCTCGTTTTTATTTTTATTTCAGTTAACGAAAATGTTTTTTCACACCTAGTTTCCGTTATTTCCTTAGTTTTCGTTAACGATAATAACCTTGGTTCCTACTACTTCTTGGTTGTTGTAGATCTCTAATGTGTTGTTTCTGTCTCTAAAGACTCGCTCTCTTCTTCAGGCTCTTTCCAAAAACCAAAGATTTGGCATCTTGTCTGAAACAGCTTCAGTATTTAAACTTCCCACTCTGACAGTTAGGTCGACTCGTTACCATAACAACAAAGTTCTTAACTCAAGATTAGCCGGGGGGAAGGTGGCTAACATTGCTACCTCAAAATAAGTCATTTGTAATATTTAGTAACAGACAGTCTTAATTAGACTAGTCCAACCTGAGAATCTAAGACCAGTCTAAGGCTTAGACTGGTCTTAAACTAGCTTTATGCAACTGGCCTGGTTAGATGAAGGTTTTAAAGGAGCTAGTCGGTCAGAACAGACGCCTCACTCGCTCCCCCTTGTGTTTGTGTCTGGTATTACAGCAGCAAGAAGGGAGCCGCCGCCCGCCGCAGAAAGTAAAGCGCTCGCTCTGCTGCTGCACGGAAGCCAAACTGCGATCCTACCGGACACACGCCTGATGAAGCAACGCACACTGCGGCCCACACCGCAGCTCAGAAGCCAATAGCGCTGAGGTTTACCTCCAGATTTCATGCAACCAGGAGCCATTAGCTGCTGTTGTAGGAATGAATATCCGCCATCTTGCTTCCTTCGCCCTCGACTGTTTGGTTCTCAGTATTTTTGTAAATAAAGTGTGACTCTTCAAGCCATATCTGTAGATCTGTTATTCTTCAAAACTCAATAAAGTTCCATATTTTTAGCCGTGTAATTTTAAAGTCGTTTGTTCAACACTGTTTGCATTTGCAGGGTTGAATTCTGAAGGCGACATGGAGTTTTCCCTGCAGGCCCGTTAAATACCAGTGAGCTTTAAAATATATTGGCCAAACTACGAGCTTTTCCCTAAATACAGTTTATTTGTTAAGCAATGCACTTATTATATGCTAAAATCTATCATGTACACTTAATTTCCATAGCGCTATATAGCCATTATGGGAAGAAAAAGAAAGGATTACCTGCAGTTCATCAGTAAATATTAAATTATAAAGGATCCAGTCTTTAAAAATGTTCCCATATTATCAACCAATGACTTAAATTAAAATTAAGCTGCTGACAATCCTTCAAAAAGCTGCATCATTTGTTTTAATCATTTTGTAAAAGCAGGTGTCGCTTTATTCAAGAGCCGGATTCCTTACTTTGGAATGAAACTCTTCAAATTCAAAGTCTACTTTCTGTTTTAAGGCAAGGCAGCTTTATCTGTATAGCACATTTCATACGCTGAGGCAGTTCAAAGTGCTTTACAGAGTAATAAAAAAATACAGTAAAGGAAAAAAATGTACAATTAAAAAGTGCAAAAGTACAGACAAGAGATCCACAAGATAAAAGACTTAAAAAGTAAACTAGTGCAGTTCAAATCCAGTGAAATAGAAAGATAAAAGTAAAGACAGTGCAAGAGGATTAGAAAAGTGAAAAGTGCATTAAAATCCAACACTGAAGCTGCTGAGATGCTTCACAACAACTGAGCCTGAGCAGCTTCTTCCCTTTCACTGTTTCACTGCAAGGCACCGAGTGGAAAAACACCATATTTTCATATTTTCAGGAGACAAAATCTGTTTTTTGGTCTAGCTCAGTAATCTATTTTTCAGATGAAAAGTATGAGTTTCAGCTTTGTAGCTTATTATCTATTAAAGGTAACAAAAATAAAAAATAAAAAACTCTGATCCTCTTGCTGTTAGATCTCATCAGTCTGTTCTGTTCACAACATTCAGCACTTATTTAGTGATGAAGTGTTGTACTTAACTGTTTTGTTGAACCCATTTTCCCTCAACCTGCCTTGTCTGCTTCTACTGCAGTTAGTGATTTCCTACGTTTCCCAGAATGCCTTTCAACAACCCCCCAGAAAAGAGGTGTGAACTTGTTGCATCCAGTTTATGGATTGATATGAAGGTGGAGAGAGAGGGATAGTGAGCAGAGAAAGAGCAAGAGAGCGAGAGTTTTATTCGTTTAGAAAAACTGAGAATCTCCCCATTTCCTCAAACCCCCAACATGTCTCTCCGCTGCACTGCATTCTGGTCTCTCTCCTGCTCCTGTGGTGGAGAAACTGGTCTCTCTCCTCTTCTCCGATGGATCTCTCCCTGTGTGATTGTTGAACGTCTCTTGGTGCAAAATGGCGGCTCTAGAAAGAAGCCCTCGCTCTTTGAGTCTGAGGGACTGACACCAAAACCTGACGTTTACCGCTGAGGTTTTACATCCTGAAACATTTTCTGAGACCCAGATTCCCCAGATTAAAGGCAGTTTGGACAAATAGATTCTGTTACTTGAGACTGAAACTTGATAAATGCAGTACTGTGTAGAACGCTGCAGTTCCTGGTTTCAACACATGATGGCGCTGCTGCTGTTTGTTTCTGTTTGAGTCCAGAGAGACAAACTGTCAATCAACTCTGTTCCTCTTCACCTCTTCTTTACCAGGAGACATTTAAATCATTTAAGATTTAGCTTGTATGATTTAGTTTTGTCTAGGTTTTCTATATTTATTTAGCAATGCTCTTGTTATTTAATTTATTAATGATAAAATACAGAATTATTCATTTCCATATTGCAGTATATACAGTATATCCATTTTTTTTTATAATAATAAAATAAAATAAAAATATAAATTACCTTAAATTCATCATACAGTGTTACAAAACTCTAGAGGATCCAGTCTGTAAAGTGTCACTGATGAGCATCATGATCTTCAACAGATCAATATTTAATATTTAGGCTATATCATTAACATGAATCACTTCAGTCACCAAGTCCAATTAACACACAGCAATTGGTCTTGGTGGCATTGATGCAACAAATATAATTTTAAATAAATACAACAGTAGTAATAATAGTAATAGTAATAATGTTAATAATGTTGATGATAATAATAATGTTAATAATAACAATAATGATAATAATAATAATAATAATATAAATGATGAGCTGTATTTGTATAGCACTTTTCAAAAACAAAGTTAAAGTGCCTCACATTTAGAAAAATATATATAAACAAAAGAGCAGAAATGAAGAGCAGCAATTATAAAACAAGAGAGAAGAATTAATAACAGAATTTTAACTGAGGGACAGAATTAACATAATGAAATCAATTAAAAAAAAATGTTTGTTTTTTTTTTATTGATTTTATAAAGTTTATTATTATTGGGATATTTATGTGGAGAGTTTCATTCTAAAATGAGAAATTCACCATATTTAATAATAATAATATATATATAATAATTCTTCATCATTTCCATTCGGTTCCTAATTAACTGATAAATGAATCCTGGATTGGGATTTATGGAAAATTATACACATTCACTCTAATTAGTCACATTCTTTCCTTTACTGATTATTAAGAATTAATTTGTTCAGTTGTTGTGGAAAAATAAATCCAGACCTGTAAAATGTCTCATTACTTTCAAATTAATTATTATATTATATTATATAAATTGATCAAGTAATAAATCCTATATAACCTATTATTTATTTTCTTTTATTTATAATTTGGTGCAGTCAGTCATTTTGTTTTTCATATGTAAGCTGCTGTAAACTGATCATCAGCTTCTATTATAGACAAAATATTGTTCTGCTTAAAAATTGTTAATTTCTGTGTCTGGAACAAAACTTCAGCCATCAGTACATTAAATATCCAATATTTAATTAATCATAATACATTCATTAAATAAAAATGAACCAAGGAGGCGTTTGTTGTATAAATAAGCATGTTCATTTATTATCATCATGTGAACTGTCACTCATTTTTCAGATGTATAAATATAAAGTTTAACATTTCTCACAACAAACAGACAGACAGAAACATTAAATACATTAGTAATACTTTTAGTTGTAACAAATCAGCTCTTATTTACACATGTACAAAAACACAAATGGTCCTCCGCTGCAGTGAAAAGACAATGAAATTATAATATTTAATATTTAACCTCCATATGGGATCGAAAGAGGTCCAAATCTACTTTAACCCTGCTGGAAAATCACTACAATATTCCCATAATAATCCTATAATATTCCTATAGTTCTCTATAGTGATCTCCTATGTTATCACTATAATATTCCTATAGGAACCTGTAGTTTTGCAGTGATATTTGTATATTTTCCTTCTAAAATGCATCATAGGATTACTGTAGCTCTTGTTCCTCATGCAGGGAAAAGCTCACTGGGGGTTTTAGACTTCAGATGGACACAACTGGAGGAATGTAGCTGCTGTTTTGGCCTCCATCCTTCACCAAATATACACTGACAGACAAACATCCACCTTAACAAGTCAGTTTGGTTTAGAACTGAGTCTTAAAACTGTTTTTTTTTAACTTAAGACAAGTGACAACATGCTGCCAGTGGGGTCAGATCAGATAAACTCAGATCAGCCTGAACCTGCTTCTCTGCATCTTCAGTTATTTATTTGCTGGATCATTTTCACTGTTTTCTTATTTTCTTCTCTATTGTCTTTCTCTCATCTGTTTTCTATTCTCTGCTGCAGCAGTAACTTCTTTTTCCCTGGATTGAAGTTTTCATCGTTTTTCATCATTTTAACAGTAGAAAAGTCATTTTGTGGCTCCAACAGAAGGCCGATCAGCCGTCAGTTGAATGGAATAAATGTGATTCTAACTGCTGTTTCCTTGTGATTTTGAAAATCTAACAACAGAAACCGGTCTGGGAAAAGTCATGGAGGATTTTGAAAACTCAGATACTTCATTTCTGAACCTTTCTAGTGTTGAGGAAACCAGACTTTAGGACTCAGTTCTGTCTGAAAAAGTGTTAATGTGAATATTTGTTGTCAGTCCCTCCTGACTCCAGTCTGGGGATCCGGGTTCGACCGGACGGGTTTTTGCAGGAAATAAAAACGTCCCGTGTTGAGCGTGAGAGTGTTCATAGGACTTGGTAGATGAGGTTTGGGTCCTGGCTGGTCGGGGTGGGGGAGGGGGCGGCGGGGGGCGGGGCGGCCGGCTCGCCCGGGGCGGCGGCCTGCGGCGGGGAGGCGGGGCCGTCGGCCGCCGGCAGCAGACCGGTCTCCGTGGAAATCCGCTCCACGATGCTGGAGAGGCAGTCCAGACTGGAAACCACCGAGCTGCGGTCGCTCTTCACTCCGCCTGCAGAGAGAGAGAGAGAGAGAGAGAGAGAGAGAGAGAGAGAGAGAGAGAGAGAGAGAGAGAGAGAGAGAGAGAGAGAGAGAGGGATGTCGTTATTTCACTGGATTCACGGAGTGTTTTATTCTGTTTCTTTTCCCTGCTGAATCTAATTGGATTCCGTTTTATATTGGAGGATAAACTTCCATCATGAGCCAAACAAACACTAATAAATGAACATCACATTTTCATAAAATCAGCACTTGAAATTAAATTCTATTTTCCTATGATCATTAATTTCTGCTGCTTCCCTCTGACATTCTACTTAATATGATAGAAACTATTTATTTACTGTGAATTACACTGTAAAGTTTCTGCAAATAAAGCAGTGTGAAATAGATTTGAGGTAATTTTACCCTCCATAAGCCCTGGGTTAAACTAATCAAATATTATTAGTAATATTATTAATATTAGTATTTCCATACTGTTTTTACCATTTCATACAGTAGCCTAGGCTATATATAGCCTACCATATTTTATGATTTATTATTCTGCCTCCCACATTGGCTACTATGAAGCTCTATTATATTGCTTGATTGTTTTATTAGTCTTCTGCTGGTTTTATTGTTTTTCATATTGCTTATATTCTGTTTCTCTCTTCCCTGCTGAATCCTGTTGCTTTTGCTTCTGCAGCTTCGTTTCCCATCAGATCAATAAACTTTCACCTGATCTGGTCTTATCTTCTTATTAGTTATTCATATTAATAATTGCAGGTTTCTCACCGTTTGGAGTCTCAGAGAAATAAGAGCTGTTGTCGTAACTTCCTCTTCTGGCGGACTGACAGGTCGGACCATTAAAATCCATCTGAGAGAAAATCAAATCAACACAATATTTAATATTCAGATTTTACAACGTGGAACAATGTGAAAATTATGTTTTATTCATAAAAACAACTGTCACAAAAATAGCTATAGTAATTCGATAATTTCCTCCATTTTAGAGGGAAACGACATAAATATCACAGCAACTATCGACCTATTAGGAATATTATAAGGCGTGTTTAACACAATAACAACAATAATAATGCAATTAAATAAAGCACATTAAAATAAACGAAAATGTGAAGAATAAATTGAAATTGAACGAGATTCTTTTGGATCAAACTAAATGTCTAAACTGTTTCTCTGAGGAGGAAAAACTGAAACTTTCGGTTGTTTTAGTGAAGAAACTTTGAACTGGAGGTTAGAAATAATAATAATAATAAAAAAAATCACCATACTGAAATATTATACAGTGTGGGATTGTGCGTCAACTATTTTATATTCATAAGCCTGTAATCGAGTTTCATAAAAATCAAAGTATGATAATGTCGCTATAAACTACTACTGAGCACCATAAACATATCAGTTCCTATAGGAAGATTACCATAAACATATCAGTTCCTATAGGAAGATTATAGGGAATTTTCGTTAAAAAGCAAAAAAAATAAAAATAAAAAAATCAAACATTTGAATAAAACCTGACTAAATTTACTGATGGACTTTTACTCTGAGAGGAATAAAAAATGAAAACGTAGCCTACTAGGCCTGTTTAGCAGTTTCACGAAAAAAGAATAATAAATAATAAAAATAAACTAAATAAAGAAGTTGAGATGAGCTTTCTGATGAAATGATGAAATGTGATTTTCCCGGTGAGTTCATGAGCTGTTTAACTCGGGATGAAGCATGGAAATGATATTTTAAATAAAACAGTAGCCTAAAGCAAATTTAGATTGAAGTTTTATTTCTCACATGGAGAAATCTGTAAAATTCGTTTCATCACACTGGTTTTGTTGAAAACCGGATTCCAACTCAGCCTGGTACAGCTATTTGGAGTTGTGCGGTATGGAAATATTCTGAATATAAACACTGATTTTGGAAATGAGAAAATGGAAATGTTCGTTGGAATATAAACCATGTGACTGAAGGAAATCTGCCGCTGAATTTTCACCCTTGTTGTTCTTTTGCGTAAAGGCGAGTTGTGACGCATGGAAATATTATTTCGATCATAACCAATGTGATTAAACGAAACCTGTTCCCCTTGAGGACGAAAACTTGCACTTGAACTACGAGTCTACTAGATTTTTCTCATGAGCTGAAATAAATCCTGGAAACATTCTGAACAGAATCAACGACTGAACGATTTTTTCCCAGTGACACTTCTGCGTAAAGAGCGTTGGAAACATTATTTTGAATTTGACCAATGAGATAAATAAGTTTTTTTTTTACTATAAGGAAGAAAACGAAATTTACTTATTTTTTCCCAGTGAGAAAGAAAACATGCAGCATATGACTCTTGTGCGTAAAGGCGCGTTGGAAACATTATTTTGGACCCCCCCGCCCCTCCTCCCTCCTCCTCCTGTCAGTGTCAGGAATCTAACGCCTGTGTGTCCCTGAACTCACCATGCCGTCGGAGCAGTTGGACCGGGGGCTGGACGCGTCCGAGTCCCCGCTGTAGTGCTCCAGCACCGGGTAGTACGCGTCGTCCTGGCCGCCGCGCAGCAGCGCCTGCAGGGACTCGATGTAGCTGATGGCGTTGCGCAGGATCTCCACCTTGGGCAGCCGCTGGTTCGGGTTGGCCGACGTGCAGCGCTTCAGCGTCTCGAAGGCGTCGTTGACCTTGCTGAGCCGCCTGCGCTCGCGCATGGTGGCCGCCTTCCTCCGGTCCGCGTTCGTGGTCTTCCTCTTGCAGGCCTTGCAGGCCCACAGCAGGCAGCGACCCGCCTGGTGGTGCCCGCTGGGCGCGCGGACGTGCTCGTCGTCCTCCTCGCCGTGGTGGAGGTGCTGGTGGAGGTGCAGCAGGGAGGAGGGGGACGAGGAGGCGGAGGAGGAGGAGGAGACGGAGGAGGAGTCCTCGGGCTTCAGCAGGCCCACGTGCACCAGCCGCGGGTCCAGGTCCTCGAAGAAGTGCATGTCGCTGGTGTTGAAGCACGGGTCGTCGTAGAAGTCATCAGCGGCGGGGATCGGGAAAGAGATATCCGACAACTCCATGTTCAGTCCCAAATATCCAGCGGGAGGTCAGGAGGGTCTGCAGCTTCCACTCAGCTCCGAGAGGCGAGAGAGGAGAGAATCAGAAAAGTTCCAGTGTCAGCCTGGAGGAAACTGACTGACTGACTGTCTGTCTGTTGTCTGTCTGTCTGTCTGTCTGTCTGTTGTCTGTCTGTTGTCTGTCTGACAGATGAAACTCAGCTCGCTGTCAGTCTCCAGGAATGTAGTTTCCCTTCACAACTTCAGCTGTCAGCCTGGCAGCTCTTATACGTGGGGAGAGCGGAGGGGGCGTGTCTCTGCTGTGACAGTAACCAATCGGCTGGCAGGGGGAGGGGTTTACAACTTCACGGTAATTAGTGTACAATTACCTCTAACTGCGCAGTAACAGCCAGGGAAATACTGCAGAGAAGTACTAACATCAAATATGTAGGAAATTTAAACTACAAGGCGTAAAAAATACCATAAAATACCATAAGATCACTATTAAAATCACGATAGAGAACCATAGACACACGGAAAGAGCCTGAAGGAATATTAGGGTGTGTTTTTATATATTAGTAATAATAATAAAAGGAATAAGAATAAGAAAAACAGAGTACTTAAAAACGAAATACAATAAACAAAAGCGTGAACAATAAATAGAAATAAAAGAAAAAAGAAAATACTAAAGGGCAAATGCGCAGAATAAATGGAATCAATTCAAAAGTTCACAGTTAAAGTAAAAGAAAGTCAGTCTGATGATTCATAAAAAACGAAATTTCTAATTTATTTTTTCCCTTTGAGGAGTAAAAACATGCAACTCATTATAACAAGTTTCCTGAGTATAAGAAGAAACCAGTTTGACAGTCCAGCTGAAGTTCGCTTCTGTAACTTGAAGATGATAAAAGTTGAACAAATTTGGGTAAAATGCACAGGAGACACAGGGAAACTGATTCTGACTCTGTTATATCATACAGCTATCTGTGCAACTGCTGTGACCTCTGACCCCTGACCTGCTGGAGATCTAAGACATGAAGTTAGTCTGATGAAGCATCAGCTAAATGATTAAAATGTGTCATATAAAAAGTCAATATAAAAAGAAATCCAGCAGAGCAACCAGCGGTAAAACTGACAACAGATAAAGTGAACTGGAACCAAACGAATACTAACAATGTTTCATATCATTATTTTCTATTTGCCTCTGGTTTATGGAATATATTATCTTTATATGACTAGTCAAAAAAGTGAGGTAGCACATCCAAAATTATTGAAAAAAATGACTGAATACAATACTCAGATTTCACTTATTTATTGCAGAATGAAAATGTGTAAAGACTCCATGAAATAACTGAAATGTCAAATCATTTCTGGATCTGAAGTTTCGTCTCATCTCTCCAACATGAATCTAACAGCTGATCTGCGCTTCTTCCCCCTCTTATCACCTCTTAGCTGTGATTACGTCATATTCTTGTACCTTTTGGTTTGTACCAGTCGCCGTTCATTAACATGACAATATGGATTATTATTCTTGTGTTATGTAGTCTGAGGTGAGGCTCCGGGCTGCAGCACCGGGCTGCGGCCGCTGGGTGGCGGGAGTGAGTCGATCAGTCTGCAGAAACCGGTCGGAGCTGGAAACGGTTTCCTCCGCTGCAGCAGGTTTCTGCCATGTGCAGCAACAGGCCCGACACACACAGAAAAATAAAGGTGAACTGGAACTGGAAACGGTTCTTCGGAGTGATGCCATAGGACAGTGGTTCTCAACGTGGGGTCCATGGACCACCAGGGGTCCTTGAGGAAGTTCCAGGGGTCTCCAGCAAATTGATGAATTGTTAAACTTCAGCATTATTTCATTTACAAGAAGTTAACACAATTAGAGAATGTAGAAGAATTACTGTTCTGATCATAGTTTCTCTGTTATCTCTCTACCTGCAATACAGATAGTCATGGAGTTCTGGAAAAAATCATATTTAACAGTAAAAAATATTCTCAGATTTGGGTCCATGAGACAAAATCTCATCAAATGGGGGTCCGTGGCCCTGATGTGGACTAAATTAGGGTCCTTGATATGAAAAAGGTTGAGAATCACTGCCATAAGAGAACCATTTCTGGTTCCACAAAGAACCTTTCAAGAATATTTTAATATGGTTCTTTGGGTTCTTCATTCTTATTGGATGGTGGCTGATGGCATAAATATGGAAAATAAACAAACCCCTCCATAGTTTATACTGTGCATTTGCAAATGAGGCTTTACAAGAGCAGATAAACAAAAACACAGTGCAGGAGTCTAAGTGAAGCAGTGCAGAAACAAAAGGCCTTTAAAGAACCTCGGTCTGGAAGGTTCTTTGTGGAACCAGAGATGGTTCTTCTATGGCGTCACTCCGAAGAACCATTTTCAATTCCAGTTCGCACCTTTTATTTTTCTGTGTGAAGGGCCTGACGTCACTGCAGGACACGTGACATGAGGCCCATTCACAGAACTGTAAACCATAACGATACTTTGTGACACGGCATCATGTCTGTGATCAGCACTGTAGCCCCGCCCCTTCTCTCTTACAACTTTAATCTGATTGGTTCAAAATATTTGGTAACACTTTACAATAAGGGTCACTAAGTTAAGGGTTAGTTAATGCTTAATAAGCATTAACTAACCCTTAATTAACAGTTAACTAATGTGTCTGGTAATCATTTACTAATGGTGTTCATGTTAACTAAGGTATTAATTTATACATTATTTAATAGTCATCTTTATAAACTATTAAATCATGTATAAATTAATACCTCAGTTAACATGAACACCATTAGTAAATTACACATTAGTTAACTGTTAATTAAGTGTTAGTAACTTAGTGTACCCTTGTTGTAAAGTGTTACCACTGTTTCTGCATAAAAAAAAAAAAAAATCACTCTGGGATCGAACCAAAAATATACTTATAGATATAGATATTCTATTTACTAGGAACAATTTCTTTTATAGTCATAGCTATGTTTATAGTTATCATTCTAGATATGAATAGGCCTTTAGTGATTTGAAGTGTTCACAATTTTACAAAACACATAAAAGAGACAGATAAAGGCGAGGGGAAATCATAAATGAACCAGGAGAAATAACATATGGAGTGGCAGGTGGTGAACTGAGTCCGGCTGCAGCAGGATCTTCATCCATTTAGGAAACAGACACATGATGAAGTTCACCGTCCAGAAGCTCTAAAGTCCAGAGGATCCAGGCTGTAAAAGATTTGTTATTTAGTCAAAGACTTCAGTCGCCTGCAGCTGTGCTTTAAAAAGCACGAGAATTGGTTTTGGTTTTTTGACATCAATTATTTTATAAAAGTAGAAAAGTTGTTGATCTGACTTCAGAATGAAGCTGAATAACTATCAGCTCTTCATGCTGCTGACTGTTATACTGGAGTCCCATTGGTTAAACTGGTTTAGTAAGTAAGTAAGTAGGTAAGTAAAAGTTTATTTAGTATAGCACCTTTCACAGAGCAAGGTCACAAAGTGCTTCACAAGAGTGAAATTGTTAAAAATAAAAATAAGACCATAAAAAAACAAGACACATACAGGAGAGAGACTGAGGCAGTTCAGTGAGACTTGGGTCTGATAGTTTGAAGCTGGATCAATATTTCATTTAAAAGTAAAATTCCCCCCCAAACCCTCTAACTGTTCAAATCAGCTGTTGTTGATGAGCTTTTCATCTCTGGCTCCATTCAGTAGTTTGTTGTGTTTTTCTTCTTGGTGGATAACCGGCCAATCACAGACGAGGTGACGTCACCTCCAGATGTCTCCAGCAGCTCCAGTGGAGTTTGATATGAGGAAATGTTTCAGGATGTAAAACCTCAGCGGTAAACGTCAGGTTCTGGTGTCAGTCCCTCAGGATCAAAGAGCGAGGGCTTCTTTCTAGAGCCGGACGAGAAACAAGACAAACTCAGTCTGATGAAACCTTTTCAAACCTGCTGGAGGGTTTGTGACGAGTCGATTTCACCATCAACCATCAAATCCTCAGCTAGTATCTGTATTAAAGCCAGCCATCCCACGATCCTCCTCTCCTCTCCTCTCTACTCCTCTCCTCTCCTCCTTCTCCTCTCCTCTCCTCCTTCTCTCCTCCTCCTCCTCTCCTCTCCCCTCCTCTCCTTCTCTCCTCTCCTCTTCTCCTCTCCTTCTCTCCTTCTCTCCTCTCCTCTCTACTCCTCTCCCCTCCTCTCCTTCTCTCCTCTCCTCCCCTCCTCTCCTTCTGTCCTCTGCTTCTCTCCTCTCCTCTCCTCTCCTCTCCTCCTCTCTACTCCTCTCCCCTCCTCTCCTTCTCTCCTCTCCTCTTCTCCTCTCCTTCTCTCCTCTCGCCTCCTCCTCTCCTTCTCTCCTCTCGCCTCCTCCTCTCCTTCTCTCCTCTCCTCCTCTCCTCTCCTCCTCCTCCTCACCCCTCCTCTCCTCTATTCTCCCCTCCTCCCCTCCTCTCCTCTCCTTCTCTCCTCTCCTCTCCCCTCTTCTCCTCCTCCTCTCCTCTTCTCCCCTCCACAGCAGGAGATCCAGTTTTCTGAACCCTAAACTACAGCAAAGTCCCTGAATCTGAAACCGTTCACCACCAAAACCTCCAAACCTGCTGACAGACAGATAATAAATGAATGGAGACAAAGTGGAGCAAAGACTGAAGAAGGTGAATATGGGTCAATATGCTTCTGTCACAATACGATTCAATATGTGATCTGAGGTTCAGGATTCAATACAACCAGGATACGATGTGATCAATAAAAGTTCAGTGACAACAAAGTCTGACTGGGCAGAATTCTGTTTATTTCTGAGACTCAAATCTTTCCAGCGATGCCATTGGCTGCTAGAATGTAAACAACAATTTAAAAAATGTTGTTACAAAGTGACAATAATATAATTTGGATGGAGAGCTTGTGAAACTGTGATGGTCAAGAGTCTCATTAGTGATTACTACAGCAGAATAACATGGAGCTGATATCACCATTCATGTTCCTGACGGCAGAATAACATGGAGCTGATATCACCATTCATGTTCCTGACGGCAGAATAACATGGAGCTGATATCACCATTCATGTTCCTGACGGCAGAATAACATGGAGCTGATATCACCATTCATGTTCCTGACAGCAGAATAACATGGAGCTGATATCATCATTCATCTCTATTGACTACTCATTGTGGTGATTTTTTCCTTTCCCTGAATAAATATATAAACGTTGAAGTTGACATTGAAAGTTGATCTGATCTGATCTGGTCTGGTCTGGTCTGGTCTGGTCTGGTCTGGTCTGATCTGATCTGGTCTGGTCTGGTCTGGTCTGGTCTGGTCTGATCTGATCTGGTCTGATCTGGTCTGGTACTCAGCTGGACAGAAGGTGTTGTCGCCTGGAGGAACTCTCCACTTAACCCTCTCAGCCGGACGGATAACAAGCTGTCCAGCCTCCGCCGTCTCAGTCCCCAAACCGCTTCACACCACTCATAAAGTGCAGGGTGGCGGGCGGAGGTGGCGGGCGGGCGGGTGGAGGCGCTGCGGCGGGCCAGCACCGCAGAGCCGCCTCCATCTGGAAACGCCATCAGTGCCACCGTCCCTCTGCCGCGGCATTAATCTCGCCAATTTTCCGGAACTCAGGGGGAAATGTACACCCTGACCGGCTTTAGAGCTGAGCCAGGGGCAGATCTCCAGGGGTTTACCCCCCCCATCCCCCCCACCCCTACCCCCCCCCGCCTCTCAGTATCTGACCCCACCCTCTCCACACACACACACACACACACACACACACACACACACACACACACACACCCCACCTCGTTCCTCAGGCTGAGCAGTGCTATCACTAACTCCTAGACCTAAATGAAGAGCTTCGTTCCAAAATGAGATCTCTGCCATTTGGAAAAAAAGACACACACACACACACACACACACACACACACACACACACACACACACATACACACACACCTGCTCCGACAACATGAGTGATAGTGCAGCAGGGAAAGTAATCCACAGGATGGGACTTCTGGAGGACAGAGGGGAACTGAAGTCCTCAAACAGTAAAATGAGATCCGAATGATGAAGTTCAGGCAATAAATTTAGTCTCAAAATGGATATTTACTGTAGCATTATCCAGATGAACTCTTCATATGATAAACTGCTATAAATACACTGTTTCCACACAGGGATCATGACAGTTCAGCCAGAGGATCCGGCTTCAACACCACAAACCCCCCCTCCACACACACACACACACACACACACACACACACACACCCTGCTGAAGTGTCCTTGAGCAACACACTGAAGCCCTACCAGCTCCAGACCTCTGACCTCTGACCTCCTGTGGCGGGAGGGAGGTCAGAGAAAAGATTAAGTATTATTATTAATCTGTGATTTTACTAATATTTGATTGTATGATATCTGCAGGTTTCAGAAAGTCAAATTTAAAGCTCCATATCCTCCACTGTCCAGAGTTTTATTTTGTGTCTTGAGGTCCATTCAAAGCTGTGTGTGTGGTGTCACGAACCAAAAACACTCTCAATCCATTTTTCCACGTTCATTCCACGTCTTTAAGGCTCATTAATATTAACGACCCCTCCGTTCCGATCGGCTAACCGTTTCCAGAGTGAAACGTGAGACGCCGCGGCCCGGCGGCTACAGGTAGGGAAAACTCTCCGGTTAATAAACGACGACAACCGCTCAACCGCTTTGAAAAAAACACTTTGTTAGTCTATTATTTCTTACAAAAATGATAATGAGCGAACCTTTGTGACGCCACAAAGTTACAGAAGTCCAAACGGCTCGTTTAGAGGCTCGCTGCACTAATATGGATTGTGTGGATTTAGTTTTGATACTTTCACCATGTTTAGATAGACCATCCAACTCCTTTATCATCCGTGCCTTGCCTTGTTTTAAGTAACTAATCAGCTGTATTAGACTTCTGCATTTGGTTTCATCGAGTCATCGAACACCATCCAACACACTGAGCAGCTCTCTCCAGTCAGTTATCTTCTCAGTCCAGAGATGCAGCTCAGACTGAACTGAAGAGTTGAGCAACATCTCAGTGGTCCTGTCAGTCCATCCATCTCCCTGCTGCAGAGCTGGAGCTCCAGGAGGCTCCTCTTTCTCCTCTGATTCTACTCTGATTCTACTCTGATTCTCCTCTTTCTACTCTGATTCTCCTCTGTTTCTCCTCTGTTTCTCCTCTGATTCTACTGTTTCTCCTCTGATTCTACTGTGTTTCTACTCTGTTTCTCCTCTGATTCTACTCTGTTTCTCCTCCATTTCTGTTCTGATTTTACTCTGTTTCTCCTCTGATTTTACTCTGTTTCTCCTCTGATTCTACTGTGTTTCTTCTCTGATTCTACTCTGTTTCTCCTCTGATTCTACTGTGTTTCTTCTCTGATTCTACTGTTTCTCCTCTGATTCTATTCTATTTCTCCTCTGATTCTACTCTGTTTCTCCTCTGTTTCTCCTCTGTTTCTCCTCTGATTCTCCTCTGTTTCTCCTCTGTTTCTCCTCTGTTTCTCCTCTGTTTCTCCTCTGATTCTACTCTGTTTCTCCTCTGTTTCTCCTCTGTTTCTCCTCTGATTCTACTCTGTTTCTCCTCTGTTTCTCCTCTGTTTCTCCTCTGATTCTACTCTGTTTCTCCTCTGATTCTACTGTGTTTCTACTCTGTTTCTCCTCTGATTCTACTCTGTTTCTCCTCCATTTCTATTCTGATTTTACTCTGTTTCTCCTCTGCTTCTCCTCTGATTCTACTGTGTTTCTTCTCTGATTCTACTCTGTTTCTCCTCTGATTCTATTCTATTTCTCCTCTGATTCTACTCTGTTTCTCCTCTGATTTTCCTCTGTTTCTCCTCTGATTTTCCTCCGTTTCTACTCTGATTTTCCTCCGTTTCTACTCTGTTTCTACTCTGTTTCTCCTCTGATTCTACTCTGTTTCTCCTCTGATTCTACTCTGTTTCTCCTCTGATTTTCCTCTGTTTCTCCTCTGATTTTCCTCCGTTTCTACTCTGTTTCTACTCTGTTTCTCCTCTGATTCTACTCTGTTTCTCCTCTGTTTCTACTCTGTTTCTCCTCTGATTCTACTCTGTTTCTCCTCTGATTCTACTGTTTCTCCTCTGGTTTCTTCTCTGTTTCTCCTCTGATTCTACTGTTTCTCCTCTGGTTTCTTCTCTGTTTCTCCTCTGATTCTACTGTTTCTCCTCTGGTTTCTTCTCTGATTCTTCTCTGTTGCTCCTCTGTTTCTCCCTCGCCTCCTCCGTCCCTGATGTGTGTGTGTGTGTGTGTGTGTGTGTGTGTGTGGTGAGTGACGGGTGGGGCTGGGCGCTCCCCGGGGGTCCGCTCCTCCGGTGGGGAAGAAAGGCTGGCTCTCAGCTCGGGGGCCACCCGGGGGTCAACGGGACCCGCACCCTTGACACGACCCTGCGACCCTCAGACACCCAGAGAATCACCTGGCTGGACCGCAGTGACATCACAGCCTCGCTCCAGGAACTGAGGCGGAAACTCTTCTGCTCTCTGCTGTGTGGTGCAGCTGATGGCACAATATCTGAAGGACAGTTTCATGTCCAACATTTGGAAAACGTGACACCTACTCTTACAAAATGTTGACCACTAGTGATCTGTTTATCTCCTGATATGATTGGATACGTGATCTGTGGTTCAGGATTCAATACAACCAGGATACGATGTGATCAATAAAAGTTCAGTGACAACAAAGTCTGACTGTGCAGAATTCTGTTTATTTCTGAGACGCAAATCTTTCTAGCGATGCCATTGGCTGCTTATGGAAAAAAATATTTGTCGTGGCCACAATTTGCTGTAACGTGCACAATATGCAATTCGAGCTCTTGTTTTCTCTTTTTCGTGTGCACCAGATACAGTTTGTTCCCTCGATTTTCTCTTTACATGCACAAATTGCCAAAACCTGCCCTCGAAATAGTGACAATGTGCTCTTGATATATAATCCATGTGCTCTTCAGGAGCTTATAAAGAGTCAGTCACATATTGGTGATTATGTTTAAATGTGGCCTGTCCTGGGTGTGTTGCAGCACCTGATTGTGTTTACATGGCCTGAAGGTTAAGTAGCTAAATATGTTGCAATATTTGGGGGATTTGCCTATTCAGGGTAAACAGACAATGGATATTAACATACCAAATCCTTACTAGGCCTATCTGCAATACCTAAAAGATTACTTTTAAGTTGCATTTTTTCCTAAACTGCACAGTTTAACGAAATCGAGGGAACGAATTGTATCTCGTGCTCACGAATGGACTAAAACGTGACGCACGGTACAGTAAATCGTGACTCAATATAACTTTTTTTCTCTCCCAATGGCCGCTCCAGGGCTCCGTATGCTGCTAGAATGTAAACAACAATTTAAAAATGTCGTTACAAAGTGACAATAATATAATTTGGATGGAGAGCTTGTGAAACTGTGATGGTCAAGAGTCTCATTAGTGATTACTACAGCAGAATAACATGGAGCTGATATCACCATTCATGTTCCTGACACAACATGCGAATTGTCACATTTTTGTATCGCGATATATTGAATTTCGATATATCGTCCCATCTCTATTCACTACTCATTGTGGTGATTTTTTCCTTTCCCTGAATAAATATATAAACATATGAAATGAGCTCTTCCAGTGTTTGCTCTGAGCTGTTTAGTCGTACAGCATGTATCTGCTCGTTCAGCCTAGCATGACTCCAAAATAGCAGGACGGTTTGATTCACGGCCCTGTGGAGATCTTCTATTGTTACAACCCCCCCCACTGCCCCAACACACACACACACACACACACACACACGTACACACACACATACACACACCACACAGCCCACTCCAATCCATCCTGTCCCAGTCGCTGTGTGTCTGTCCTGTGTCTTGGTCCGCAGCTGTCGACAGACACTCAGAGCCTCCACTTGTGTTGTTAGTGTACAGCTGCACTCACCATACACACACACACACACACACACACACACACACACACACACACACACACACACACAGTCAGACTTTAACAGATTGACACTTACCCATTAAAGTGTTTAATGGAGGCAGTTGGCAACGGCCAGAAAGGACAAGGCCGCTCTGATAGAACTGCAAGAACAAAAAATACATTTATAACAAAACTGTGTTGAACAGAGCTTCCAGGTGATGTCACCCCCCTCTGGCGGCCATGTTGGAGGTCCTCAGCTCTGTGAACAGCTGATTGTTTTTCTAAACTTTTGACTGAACTGATCATTTCATCATCTGATTGATTTAGTGTTTAGATAATGTCAGCTTGTTAGCTAGCTAACCATAGTATCTGGTCAGCTAACCATCACTGTCTTGTTGTTAACACATCTGATTAGCACACTAGCTAACGTATCTAGTAGCAGCTAGCGTTAGCATGTTCACATTAACATCAGTGTGTTTGCTGGCTAGTTAGCTAGCTAACAGTTTGTTCAGGTTAACTGAGCTGACTCTTCTCAAGCTCCAACTCTTCATGTTTTGGAGTAGAGACTAGGGCTAAAGACAAGACAGTTTACTGTGTCACAGTAACCTACATTTGGAAACAAATCCACCTTATCACACTATTCACTTTTACTGAGAACGTTACTGAATGGATCTACAGCCACACCACAACAGATTTCTCCTGCAGCAGTTTGACTCTTTTCATGCCGGGTGCCGGTGTCAGTACAAGGTCTGACAATATTAAATTGAAGGTGTATGTAAAAAATAATCAAATAAATAAATAAAAACTAAAAATAAATAACAGAAAAACACAGTCGAGGAATTAATTTATGAAGTGCTTTTGAAAAATGTTTCATCACAAAGTGCTTTACAGAGCAGCAGAGGGGATAAATACAGATGAAAAAAGCAGTGGATGAAATCAGATTGGACAAACATCTCTGATACGCTGCATGATCAATCAACAAACAACAAGATCACAGGATATTGATTACTGTAAGTCGAGTCATATTCTTTATTCTTTTATTCTTTCGCTTTTTTAAAGAAAACGGGTCCGTCAGACAGACTGACAGAGCAGCCGAGGACAGAAACATGAGATAACAAGACAGGACAGGAACATCTTTATACAGGGCCAGAGCCTCTGTGTGTGTGTGTGTGTGTGTGTGTGTGTGTGTGTGTGTGTGTGTGTGCACATGAGTGCATGTGTGTGTCCATGTGTGTGTTTGCATGTGCGCACACACACAAAACACTTAATAAAACCAAAATGGCCAGACTGACAGGCAAGGTGTCGGCCTTCACACCTGCTGCCTGCTGTAAACCCCCCCCCCACCCCCCCACTACAACGGACGCATTGTCCTGCCTGGTAGCAGATTACCTTACACACACACACACACACACACACACACACACAGGCTCAGCAGAGTCCAGTGTGCTGGATTAGCCCTGAAAAGCAGATTTATAGCTTTGCCAGCCAGCAGCCAGTTGTTTTGTTTGCAGGAGTAAACTCACATTACATCTTTTATTTGTAGAACAGAGTTTACAGTTTAAAGCTTTTTAGACTGACATAAATCTTTATGATGTGAAGTTTAGAGTATTTCCCGAATTCAATTCATTTCAAGAAAACAATTCCAGAATTTCCCCAAGGGGATTAATAAAGTGACATCTTATTTATCATGGTAATATTATCAAACTGATGGAAATTAAATGAATAATAATAATAACAATCATAATAATAAACTTCATTTATATAGCACGTTTCTTAACAAGGTTACAAGGTGCTTTACAATAAAATGAGAAAAAAAACAGTAACTAACCCTAACAACGAATACAGATAATGGATAAAAGAATAAAACAAAAGTAAAATTAAGTGGTACAAGTAAACAACATAAAAGCCTTTTCTCTCCTTTGACATTTTCAAATTTCTTTTTTTTCCAAATCCCTGTTTGTTTTTTGGCATAAAAAAGTATACAAAACATTAAAAGCATGAGCAAGAAGAGCAAGTCCTTAAGATACCTATGACGAAAAAAAAATCAGGGACTTGAAAAAAAAAAAAAAAACTTTCATAAAACTTTCTTAAATTTCAAAGGCGAGAAAAGAAAAGGTTGAACACTGCAAAAACTGACAAACTTGTTATTTCACTGTCATATTTTTTCTCTTGTCTCCAGGCTTATTAAGCTGATTTTAGGATTTTTTCAGTGAAATCGTCTCACTGCACTGACAGGAAAATGTAACTTGTTTCAGGACATTTTCTTGGTAAAAATGAAATTGTCCTGGAGAAAGTTCCTGATTTCCAGATTTTCTTCATTGTTTTATGATGATTTCTTGAAAGACGTCATACTGGCATGAATCAAGTGAAATTTATTGAAACCAGTGAGATAATTTGACTAAAAATATCATGACATCAGCTGATAGGTCTGGAGACAAGATGAAATCACTGGACAGCTTGTCACGTTTTGCAGTGAAGGAGCTTCAGGTTTCAGTAACACAGTAACGGAACATTACAGGGATTAGTATCTGTAATGTAATGTAATTTGAATCTGAATTTGAAATTGTAATCCCTTACACAGGGGCGGTTTTACCATTAGGCCCCAACAGCCAGAGGCCCCCCCCAAAAAAGACAAGAATAGAACTAATGTAAACTTATTTTTAATCAATGTAAAAGAAATGTACTTATTGAAAAACACCACAATCTTTTTGTTACAATAAATTATTTCAATCTTGAGTCATGGTCACCCACCCCAGTCAGGCTATAACACAACAAAAAGTGCCCTTGCATGCATAGTTTTCTCAGCCCCAACTTGATGGTAATATGTAGAAAGGATGGATTAAAAAGGGAGAGGGTTGGGATTCAGGGGGCCCCATGCTTGCCTTTGCCTAGGGCCCCCAAATCACTAAGACCGCCCCTGACTAATCGCATTAGAAGTGGAATAGCCCACTATAGCCTGACTGATCAGGGTGGGTGACCATGACTCAAGGTTGAAATCATTTATTGTAACAAAAAGAGGGGTGTTTTTCAATAAGTACATTTCTTTTATATTGATTAAAAATAAGTTTACATTAGTTCTATTCTTGTCTTTTTTGGGGGGGCCTCTGGCTACTGGGGCCCAAGGCAGTCGCCTACCTTTGCCTAATGGTAAAACCGCCCCTGTGATTAGTACTACTATTTTGTTACTATTTCGCCATTTTAGCTATTTTCCATAGTTTTCTCAGCCCCAACTTGATGGTAATATGTAGAAAGGATGGATTAAAAAGGGAGAAGGTTGGGATTCAGGGGGCCCCATGCTTGCCTTTGCCTAGGGCCCCCAAATCACTAAGTCCGCCCCTGCCCTTACACTACTGTTACAGAAAAACGTAATCACATTACTGTAACGTGTCACTCAGTAACGTGTTACCGCCCCACGCTGCTCTCCACAGACAGTAAGGAGGAGGAGAAGGAGGAGGAGGAGGAGGCGGAGCTCCCGGTGGACCTGACAGCAACGCGTCGACTCTCTGTTCGCTCTGCAGGAACGCCGCCTTTCATTTTGAATTCCTGTCTCTCATCACATGACCAGGAATATAAACACGCTGCCGCTCAGCCGCATGTCTTCATGCTTCAGACCAAGTTCACCATGTAACAGGAACAGCTGCTCTGATACCCAAGAACAGCAGATTGTCTGAAAAAACAAAAGCCTTGTATCTCCAGGGCGAAACACGGCTCAGTGTCTGAAGAGATCTGGCTTCTCTTCCTCATCGACTGCCATGTGTTTCTGATGTTGTACAACACTTTCTGAATGAGTTCACACAGTCCAGAGATCATGTAGAGTAGATAATGTATAGTTGATTTCATGAGGAATTAGACTCAGTTCAGAAGTTAGAGATGATTTTCCTCTTCACTTTATGTTCAACTGAATAATGCAGAAGTGTTTCATGTTGGTATTTGGTTATTCTTTCCATATTTATTTCTAGTAAATGGTAAGGCAGCAGAGAAGGTTTTGCTTTATGTCAAAAAGCCCAATTAAATATTTTACACCTTCATTTTGGCTAGTCTGGTTAGTTAAAGGAGAATCCTGGTGTGTTTTTTCAGTCAGCAGCAGCGGGTCCAGCCTCCTCTGTGTTTCTGCACACAGTCAGCATAGTTCAGACCTTGGCGCTCGTTTTCCTCCTTCATTCATTCTTGTCCGGTATGAAAAACAAACTTCCACAGAGCGAGAGAATCCATCACAGGAAACATGAAGCCAAACTTTCTGTTTTGTACGGGAGGTGTAGCCTACTGTTCTCCTATTAGTCCCTGACAGGCCACCGTATTCTGCTACATAGAGGATCCGCTATGTATTCTGAAGAAAAAAACTAGAAATAACCGCCTTGTGGTTGTATGCCTCCACCAATAAACTTTGTTTTATCATTGCAAGGACAGTCTTTATTTATTGAACATATAAAATTAATGTGATTATTAGGTCAACTTAAAGGATTTTGGTGTCTGCAAAAGTAAGTGACAGCACTTCCACCGTTTCTGTAGAATGACCCAAGATTGTTTTCTCAGCTACAGCGGTAAGCAAAACATTATGATGTCACAGTGAAGTTGACCTTTGAACTTTTGGATATAAAATGTCATCACTTCATCATTTTATCCTATTAGACGTTTGTGTGAAATTTTTTCATAATTAGCGTATGAATTCTTGAGTTATGGACAAAAACATCTAATCAGTTCATCCTTGAGTCCAAGTGGACGTTTGTGCCAGATGTAATGAAATTCCCTCCAGGCGTTCCTGAGATATCGCGTTCATGAGAATGGGACGGACGTGAGGTCACAGTGACCTTGACCTTTGACCTTTGACCACCAAAATCTAATCAATCAGACAACTCGAAAACATAATGCCTCCGGCCACAGCTATCGCCGGCGTGGATCCATAAAAAAGTGTGTATGGTGTGTGTGTGATGCTGAGTTACAAGTCTACAGAAACAAAGAGTCAGAGCCTCAGGAGCGTCAGAAGTGGAGGACTGATCCTTTGCCATTTGCAGCAGAGTTCAGACAATTTAGGAATGTTAATTGGGTGTTAGCCCAAAGATGGTAGCAAATTAGCTGCATTAGCAACTTAAGCCAGTTAGGTCAGCTGAACAGTCACAGCACCGGTCTGGACCTGCTGGGGTTTTAATCAGGTCGGCCTTTCAGAATGCTGCCAACCTGCGGGCTCAGGCTCAGGCTGAGAAAATGCAGCTCAGGTTGGATCTGGCTGGAACCACCGGGCCCCATTCAAGCATTCAGTATAATGCAGAGGAGAGACCAAGTCAACTTTGCTCAAGTCCTAAGTCAGTCTCAACTCAGGCACAAGTCTCAAGTCTAAATGTAGAAGTCAAGTCAGAACAAATCAAGAGTCCAGTATCAATTTAATATCTTAAAGAAAACTAAATATCTAGGACTTTTCAATGCAATATTGTTTTAATGGGATAAAAACTTGGTAAGAGCATCATGAGTTTGATTTCTATAATCAGTTTCAACTTCAATAAATTCAATCATTCCATACAAATTCAGAAAACAGAATTTAAATTCAGTCGTCTGCTGGAACAAATCTCATCACTTTCAATCTAAGTCATTTACACAAACACAAGATCTCAAGTCAAGACTTTAGAAACCTCAGAAAAGTCAGAGTCAAGTCCCAAGTCACCAGAACCCAAGTCAGAGTCAAGTCTCAAGTATTCGAGTCCAAGTCATGTGACTGGAGTCCCCACCTCTGGTATAGTGACAACAACAAAAGGCTAAATGGAAGCTGAAACATCTCATGAGTCTTGGGGCTGAAGTTCATGTTGCTGCCCGGCGGCTCACAGCTGTCCAACAGATCAGCAGGTTTCTCTTTACGCCTCTTTCTCTTTAGACCAACAGCTGTCTGTTAAGAATCCTCCGGATCGCCATCAACGGCGAACTCCTCAGCTCACAACTCGCCCAATTACCGCTCTTAATGGAGGGAAGACAGAGACAAGGTAAATACAATTACTGATCAGAGCGCAGGACACCCGAGCCTCCGGCGGTGCCTCGTTTCACTGCCGGTACCCGACACCAGCGCCGGCCCACACCGGGCCTCGTAACGGGCGCCGTAACCCCGGCAGAGGCTCCGCTCCCACTTTCATGAGCGTTTTCCCCCTTGTTTTCTTTTTTTTTTTGCAGAGTTGTTGCGAAAACCTCATCAGGCAGTCGGACGAGCTCGGGTCTTTTGAAAGATGTTGTTGCCCTCTGAGGGGGGGGGGGGGGGGGGCGGTAAGTAAATCCGGCGTTGGCGCTGAAGCCCGGCGAGACCCCGCATGCCTTTTGTGTCAGACACTGTGATTACCCAGAGAGCCTCTGGAATGCCCCCTCCTCATTAAAGAGACAAATATAGCCTGGTGTGGTCCAGTGAGGGACGCTGGGTAATGGACGCCGCAGTGTTATGTGGCAGAAATTAAACAATGATGAATGATGACGCTGAGTTACATGGGGGGGGTGGGGGGTGGGGGTGTGTGGGGGGGTGTGTGGGGGGGGGGACTAATTCCAGTGAAAGCAGAAGCACATTCTTACACATGTGCAGCGTCGGGCCTCGGCCTGGAAGACCACCATGATGGAGGTCAGGACAGAACCAGCTCCAGCTCTCTGCAGCGTTCATCTGAAATACAGACAACAACATTATGATAAATAATAAAGACACAGCCTAATATCCAGTTGTCTGGTTATATTCTGTTATTCTGTGGTTACAGACGAACAGGACTGTTACTACTACTGTCACTATGACTACTGCTATTAATACTACTGCTATTACTGCTACTACTCGTGTTACTACTACAGCTACTACCACTACTGCTGCACTTACCTTTACTACTATTAATACTACGACTGATATTGCAGCTACTACTGCTGTTGATATACTGCTACTACTACTACGACTAGTAACTGCTAGTACTATGACTACTATTACTATTATTATTACTGCTACTACTATTAACACTGCTACTACTACTATTACTACTACTACTGCTACTACTACTATTAATAATAATTACAATAATAATAAGATAAGATAAGATAATCCTTTATTAATCCCACAATGGGGAAATTTACAGTGTTACAGCAGCAAAGGGGATAGTGCAAAAGCAAGTAAAAAAAAGCATCAGTAAAAAGCAAGATATAATAAATAAATAAACAGTAAACAGTTACAGTAAACGGTTGAATTCACATTATTGCACATAGGAAATATTGATATTGCACAGTTTGGTATACATTGATATTGCACATGAGTGAATTTGTCAGTCCAGTAGACCACACACACCAAGACTGACAAATTCATTCATGTGCAATATCAATGATAAAATGATAATAATGATAATAATGATAAAAAAGGTTTATTTGTACACCGCTTTTCAACACAGGTTCACAACATGTGATTTCACACAGTGAATGGGTGATATAAGTGCTGGTCTGATATCTGCTGGTCTGCCAGTCCACAGATTAAAGTCTCCTGTTTCTCCACACTGTGGGAATAGTGATGATGACTCAGGTGTCATGTGACGGGCGTCTCCTCCAATCGGATCGCCGTGTGTCCAGACCGACGTCAGCGGCTGTCCAGCTCCGTTACACTCATTTATCACTACCCAGAAAACATCATACATCAACAAGTGTGTTAAATCTATTTCAGGAAACTCAGGTGGGTTTCAGTATTTACCAGGCTGACGCTTTCACTGTCTGACCAGCAAGATGGATTTTTAGAATAGAAGAGAATCCTGAAACGACGATGTACCGGCATTTGGCTGCTAGCTGTTTTTTCCCCTGAAAGTAACCAGTCACAGTATAAACTTTGCCATTTGTTTTCAGTAATTTACCCAGAGGAGACGTTTAGAGAAATATATTATATCAGGATAAACCCCTTGAGATGTATCATCTTGTTTTCAAGGGGGTCCCAAACAAATACTCACAAAACAAACTGAAAACAGAACAGTACAAGACACAATAATATATAACACAACAATGACAAAACAAACAACAAACAACCAAACAAACAACAAACTAAATAACAAAAGAAAAAAGAAAAAAAAGAAGTTACAACCTTAGACTAGACACAATCAGTAAAAAAGAGAAAAGGATCAATCTATAAATAAAGGAAATAAAGGAAGAGTGGTGGCATTACTGAAAACATAGGCAATCTGTTTAAGATGAGAAAACAAAATATTTTTAAATAACCAAAATTTCCAATCAGAAGGAGCCCGAAAC